>NC_046658.1:71644911-71674383 GCF_010883055.1 Belonocnema kinseyi
TTCTTTGGTCGAAAAGTTAACTATTTTCTTTAAAATTTGTTGGTTTAACATTTAGCTATGCAAATGTAGATCGAAAATGGATTTTTTCAGTTGAATGTTCAATTATGTGGTTGATAACTTGTTTTCCTTGTAGAACGGTAATCCTCTTGTTTCAAAATTTAAATACTTTGTTGAAAATGTATGTGCTTTGTTGATAATTCGTCTTTTTTGGCATAAATTTAATCTTTTTCGTTATAAATGTAACATTTTTATTGAAAACTAATCGGTTTTACTTGTGATTTAACCTGATTTGTCGAAAATCCATCTCTTTTTATAAAAATCTGCTGTTATAAATTAAAGTTCTAAAATTTTTGATTGAAATACCAACTATATTTTACGTTAAAAATCTATCTTTTTGGACGATTGTAACTGGAAATTGAACTGATTCAGTTTTTGTAGAAAAGGTATTTTTTTTTAGTTGAAACTTCAACTATTTGGTTGAAAATTGATGTATTTTGTTAAGAGTTCGTCTTTTTGGCAGAAAAGTAATCTTCTCGGTGGAAAATTTAACTGTTTTTGATTTAAAATAAAAGTATTTTTTAGTTAAAATATTAACTATTACATTTTTCGTTGAAAATTTATTTTTTAGCTTAAAAATTCAACTAACTTGTTGAAAATTCGTTTTTATTTGGTTGCAATTTGATGTATTTTATTAAGACTTCGTCTGTTGTGGTAGCAAATTAATCTTTTCGTTCGAAAGATTTAACTGTATTTGATTTAAAATAAAAGTATTTTTTAGTTAAAATATTAACCATTATTTTTTTCATCGAAAATTTATTTTTTATTTAAAAAATTTAACTAACTTGTTGAAACTTCGTTTTTATTCGGTTGAAAATAATTTTTGTTTTAACTGGAAATTTAACAGTTTCTTTGAAAATTCAACTCTTTGGTTGCAAATTTATGTAATTTTTGGAACTTTGTTCTTTTTTGGTAGAAAAGTAATCTATTTGGTTGAAAATTGAACTATATGGCAACAAATTTAGGTCTGTAGATAAAATTTTACTGCTTTCTCGAAAGTTTGTTCCTTCTTAGTTAAAAATGTTCAACTGTCTATTTTGGTACAAAATTAATATTTATTGTTGAAATAATTTTATGTAATTTTTAGATAACCGCTAAATTTACAAACAAAAATTTATTCAGCAAAACTTATGTATGGGTGGGGGAGGCAAAAACGTTTGAACCTTAAAAAAAGGTTTAAGTAATCAAAAATTTCAGGATAAAAGTTTACGTAATTTATGCGCAGCCGCTTGCTTGACATGCATAAAACAAAACAACCCTTTTTTACATAAAAGTTACTTAAGTTTTAAAAAATGTCATTTTTCTCATTAAAAAATTGTAATTCAAACAATAGTTATATTTTAATAGCATGTTTGACTCCATTACGACACCTTCGGGTAATTTTTCATGAAAAAAATCAATAGTCATTTTTATTTTTAATAAAGCGTAACAAGTTTTCAGCAATAGCCGTTTTCGATTTTTAAAAATCTGGTATTTTGTCAAAGTGCCTTCCTTCAAATTAAAACTTAAAAAACGGATATTTTAAATTGTGATTAAAACATATTGAAAGTGGGCTCTCCGAACTGAAAATCCTGCAAAAGAAGAAATATCATGTTATAAAGAAAAATTATAAAAATTTGATACATGTTAGACAAAAAAAATGATATTTTCCAAAATAAAAGTTTTTTAGTTTGGCATTGACATTGGCCGGAACTTAACTTTCCTAAAATCTCTATATAGTTCAAAATCTGAAGAAAGCAACAGAGTCTCAAAATAAAATTATTTATATAGTTTCAGTAAACACCGAAAACCTGTAAAACATCAATATTTTGTAGAGACCTGTAAATAACCTGTAAACTGTAAAAATGGTGTAAACGTTTTTAGCCCATTTTCACACAATTTGCACTTTCCTCTTCTGCAATTGCATTTACACTGTACGATTTAATTTACCTGGTCTTCCTTGAAACGCGATTGCACTGTTTTATAAAAAGAAAATCAAAACAAACAAAAAGCAGATATCTGTACGTGAGGTGGTGTGAGTCGGACACAGCTACCCGAAATGGGCTGCAGAGGCGCCACAATACTGAAATTTGTGCTTCCTATGGAAGTGTTTACTCTCAGTTTCTCTCTGATATAGATATTAAACCAAATAATTATTATATATAATATGCGGGGAAAGTTCATGGGGCAGTTATTCTGAAATCGCGTTGTGTACTCAACGCATACAAGTCAGCCTGCTTTAACCACCTATCTAAAGAATTGTTTCAATCTTTCAGGTGTTTCCTGTGGAGTTGATGAAGGGACCAGACGGCCTCGGATTAAGTATAATTGGCATGGGTGTCGGTGCCGACGCGGGTCTCGAAAAGCTTGGAATTTTCGTCAAGACAATCACCGAAAAGGGCGCAGCCTCGCGAGAAGGCAGAATACAAGTGAACGATCAGATTGTCGAAGTTGATGGCAAATCTTTAGTTGGAGTAACTCAAGCTTATGCCGCTAGCGTTCTTCGAAATACATCAGGTCTTGTACGCTTTGTAATCGGCAGAGAACGGGATCCGAAGAATTCTGAAGTTGCGATGTTAATTCGACAAAGCCTCCAAGCTGATAGAGATCGTGAGGCAAACATGTGCACCAATCGGTAAGTTTTATTTTTTTAATTGTTATGTTACATTTACAAATCAAGAACTCTTCTATGCTTTGCATTTTAAAACTTTTCAATTAAGTTTAAAATTTAATTGTGGCTGTAAAAAATTTCTCTATATATGTTTATTTTCCTTTTTCAAACATCATTAAGCTTGCTTTAAACTTTTGCAGTTAATCAGAGATAGCTTGCAACCTTTTTCCTCGCCTTTAATGCGCTAGAATCATCTAAACTATAATCTGTCTACTTAATGCAACATCACCCTGTATAAATTTACCTCAAAGGCTTGCCCGTCGAAATCAATAATGCCTGATGTGCAAGGATTCTATATTTAGTTATACTGCAACGATAGTATGCGAGTTTAGTTCAACTCAAAGCGCCCAGGTATGTCTCTTGCATTGCGAGAGAACAGAACAAACAAATTCTGATAATCGTATTCCCGATGATGGTTTATCCTTGCTCGCTCAAACTCTGTGACGACAACAGCGGCCACTTCAGTTAGAGCCTGAGGCCAGCTGGAGTGCTGAGGGAATACTTGAATATACCATATAAATTAAACTATTCATTATCGGCTTTTTGAAGAAGTTTTGTAAGTATGAGAATATTGTTTAGGAGACTCAACTTTTCGGACATGTCGCCCGATGAACGTCGAGAGGATGATGTTTCAATTGGAACTGGAGGAATTCCTGGATCACCTACAATGTCTTCTTGCTCGGAAGGAGAACCTCCACATAGTCCCATTGAAAACTACATTTCTCCAGGTCGCCGATCGCCGATTATCAGCTGTTCCCAACCACCGCCAAATTCTGGCACGACGCAGAGTGACGTTGATAGTCTTCGGATGCTTTTGCAAGAGGTATTTTAGTTTTTCTTTTTATTGAATAGATTCATTGTTTTGGTTTTTCTTAATTTGTAGTATTAATTTATCAACATGACAATATCTTTTTTAATTTCTTTCGGATTCCTGTTTCTTGGATAAGTTTTGTGAATAGAGGTTTGAGAAGCACAACGAGAGAAAAAGAATATAGTCTCGTTATTGTATATAAATCACCTTTTAAAATGTTTTCTATTCCTATTTTTATTATTTATGTTACTTTTGGTGGTCGTTTTGGTTTGTGCTTGTCATAATTTTACCTGAGTGTTCTTTTTAAATTTTGCACTTTTTTACTTGTCCAGTTTAATTTTTTTTGCATCGTTAATGAGTTGTATTTCGTTTTTTAAGTATTGGTTACTGGGAAATCTAGGTCTTCAGATTCGGGTTTCTATGTTATGGAGATGTATTTTTTTAATGTGGTCTTGAAGATGTTCGAAAGCTTGATGTGAATAATTTGAATACATCTTTTTTTGTTGCGAAAACTTTCTAGTATTGGATTTAAAAAAATATATATTTTCAATTGTTTTTTATTTTTTCAATATTTTACACTAAAAAATGTTCAGTACTTCAAATGATTACTAAATGTAAAGTGCTTACGTTCACCAAGATTCGTTGCACGCAAAAATGTACGTGTGGGCTCGGTTCACCGATTTCTTTAAATTTATTTGCACCTCGAATTATGAAAGGAAAATGGCTTTGGTATAATAATTATTTTCGGCATTATTATTTTTTTTGTTCCACCGTGAAATTGCACTGAATTGCCAGATTGTAAATTTTAGTCTAGATTTTGCTTATGCATTGTGTGTGTCGTTGGTTGCTTGCAGAGTCAGTATAAGCTCACATTAGCAGATGGAGAGGTGGAAAAGCTGAAGGCAAAGGTAATTATGAATGTTGTATTTTTTCTGTGAATGAATTTGTAGTTGATGTTTATTTTCTACTTTGAATTTTTTTGTACATGCATAAAGTTGAAACAAAAATACATTTGCCGTTTTAATAATAATTCTTATTTATTGTTATTTATACTTTTTATCATTTTTTAAAATTATTTCTCTTCTCTCACTCCCTCCTCCAGTTTTGTTTGAATACCCCAAAAAAATCTCTAAGTTTGAGCAAATAATACAAATAATTTAGTGTGTCAGTATTTTGTTCAGAATTCGTCAGAAGAATATTTGTTTGAACATTTTCTTTTCTGATAAGTCGCGAAATTAACGTATTTTCTAGACGTTATATGAGTTTTTAATCAATGAGAAAAAAATCATTTGTTTAAATAATTTTACAATCACTTGAATGATACATGTTTCTTCGAGTATATAGTTAACGTAAAAAAGCAGGAGAAATATTTTATCTCATCAAATTGTCGACAGATTTTATTATTTTTAAGTACTAATTTGTTTTCTAAGAATAGTCATAAATGTTTTAGCAATTTTATTTTGTATAAATATTTTATATTTGCCATTTTTCGAAAAATTGAAATATTTGTAAGTAGTTGGACATCGAGTGTGAAGATAATTGAGCGTTAATCTTTAATAAACATGAACAATCAATTTTTACTGGCAAATAAAAATATAAATTCTTTTCTATTTGTTTAAATATTTAAGAATATTCTTAGAAAACAAAGTAGTAAGTGCACAAATATTTGAACCTTTTAAAATATTTCATAAATAGATTATTTAAACAAAATAAAATTGTTTAATTAAGTTAAATTTGTTTAAACATTTACAAGTATTTTCAGAAAAAATAGTACTTAAATATATTACGATTCTACCAAAAAAGTCTGCGATGTACAAAGTTTGCTTAGTAAAACTATTATATGAGTAAATTCGGAAAAAATATTCATGATAAGGTATATAATGAAATTTTTTTATAAAGTGCCTTACAGAAATTTCAAAAAAAATGTTAAGAAGTCCCATACACAACAGTTTTTGATTAAATAACATTCAATTCTGCCAACCTTTATAATATCTAATACGGCTTCTTAAAATTTATTTCAAAATACATTTGGGGCATTTTATAAAAAAGTTTAATTATATTTTTTATACGGAATATTTTTTCCCAAATTATTGTAAAAAAGTTATTTTTCACCTGGAATCACCTCTGTGTCCCAATCCATCTAACCGATTTACACCAAATTTTAATAAGAAGTCTGTAGTAATGTATTCCCAGTCTATATTGCAAAACTTTTCGATATCTTGAACAGTTTAAAAAGTTTCTTTCTGTTTTTTCATATCTGAATTTTCATTTTTCACACTAAATAGATACAATTTTAAAAACTCTTCAAGAGATAAAAAATGTCTGCAAATTATATCGAGAATCTTTTGCTAATGATCACTTCAGATAAGGATTTTTGGTACCTTTTTTTTTGTACTTGGCGACAATTCGCTACCGCGTATCTTGGTCTGTTGAAAATTTGATGAGATAAAATGTTTCTCCTGCTTTCTTTTAGGTGAAATATATACTTGAATAAACACGTATTATTTACATAATTGTAACAACATTTAAACAAATAATTAATTTAATTTATTCAATATATTATATTAAACAGTTAAGAAATTTCCTAGCGAATTCAGAACAATATGCCGAAACACGGATTTCTTTGTAACATATGGTCGCGTTTAACGATTATATTAACAAAAAGCTGACTTTCCCATATTAAATCAATGGAAAACTTCATGTTCTTTGCGCCACTCCCAAATATTATTCGAGTTGGATCAAACTTGGAGATAATTTTTTCAGGCATTCGAAACAAAATGTGAGGGTTTGAGCAAAGAAATTCGAAAAATGAGGGCCACCCTAATTAATGTTTACTGGCAGTTTTCTATTTTTAATCAAATAAGTAAATTAGAAAAAAATTTAATTAAAAGTCAAAATTCAAGAGTCAAATTATATACTAATCCCATTAGTTTTTAAGTTTTTTTATCCACATTTCTGACAGCATCGTGGCATGGAGTTTTCGCCAAGTTGACATGTGAAATTGTTTATTTATTTACAACTTCAAAGATAAAGCACCCAAACAACTTTATAAATTTAAAAATAATTTTCCAATCAATGTTCATCGTAGACGATCGATTACAAAAGATTCTTTATAATATTAAAAATGATTGCTTTAAAGTCTAATTTTTAAGTTTACTAACCATTTTTGAAAAATAAATATTGACAATTACTTTTTTTTGAATGGATACAATTGATCGAAGAAATCATCACAAACAATGGATTCTTAAATTGTAACTAGTATCTGATTGTTCACTTTATTATTAGTTTTCGTCTATTTGAAAAATTAGCATATTTATTTTTAAATAATTGAATTAAATAGCGCATGTAATACGTAATTATTTGGATTATTGTTTCAATCAGAACATTTTTTAGACAAAAATTAAAATACACTGCGCTGTCCAAAAGGTTATAAAATTAATAAGAGGGGCTGGTCATTGGCATATGAAAGTGTATTAAAAAACATTGTTTAATATTCACTTTTCTAAAGTGACAATCTCCTTACTTTGATTTTCAGTTGGTAGAGCTTGAAAACAATGGAGCTGGCAGCGAAGAATACGCAGCAAAATTGCGAGAATCTGGATTACGGCTGCACGAGTCAGAAAGAGCTCTGGGGACAGCTCGTCAAGATTTGTCAGCAGCTCGTGAAATGTTGGCTCAGGCGGCAGCCCAGAGCGCAGCCCTACAACAGAAGTACGCCCGGGCCAAAAGAGCGGCCCGAGAACTTCGAGCCGACATAGCAGCTCGCGACGAATTTTACCAGCAATTGCTTCAAGAAAAGGACACCGAGTATAACGCGCTCGTCAAAAGTTTAAAGGACAGGGTACGATTGTAAACTCGTTTATAATAGAAAAAAGTGCCGTTCGCAGTACTAATTGTCTTGTATTGCTAGGTCATTACATTAGAAGTAGAATTGACAGAAACTCAGAGAAGGTTCGGTCTGCCGGTGAGATTGCCGTATGACGGGGCCACAGCGAGAATTGTAACACCGCAATTAACTAGACGTCAATTACCACCGCCTCCTTCTGCTACGAGTTGTCAGCTCTCCGATACCGAAACCTCTGATCTTAGCAGTCCAGATGACGGGGACAAGACTGCAACAGTCGAGAGAAAACTTCCACTACCAATGCCAGTGAAGGAGGAACTTGATCGGGCAGTTCCTGCTCACCGACTACTTGATAATTCAGCTGGAAAGAGCAAAGCTGAATTGGCAAGCAGAGGGGGACTTGCCAATCGACAATTGCCCAAAAGATCTGGAGGGCTTAGTAATAGCAGTTCGGTAAGTACGGATGAAATATACCAATAATGGATCGTCCATAAACTATACTTTACCATTTTTTAGGTGGGTGGAAGGGGGGGGGGTGCGTTTAAAACTACAGTTGTTAACAGTTTGTGGAGGGGGGGGGGGTTCTAGTGAAAGTAACTTTACAAAGTTAAATAACATTTATTACGTTTCTTGATGATAAATTTAAAAAAAGTTTGCGACTTTGGCGAAAGCTGTCCCTGAAACGGTACAGATCAATATTAACTTGATAAGTTTGAAAATTATTTTCATATTTAAGACAGGACACTAAGACGTATCGAAGAAAAAAAGTTGTTATCAATAAAAAAAAGTGCAATGTAAGCTGGATTTTACCTGTATAGCGATAATTCCGTTAAAATATTTTTTACCCACTAAACAATCGATAAAAATCGACTTTTTTGCTATTCTCTTAATTACGGGTAAGTTTTTCGACTATTTGACTATATAATTTGTGATATACAAAAATGGGAATGTATTTACTTTATGATGCAACAATAATATATATGGAATGTTGACATTAAAATAATTTTTATTGACTGAATTACAGGTCAAATCGTCGAAAAATTTACCGTAAATCTAAGAAAATAGCGAAAAAGTCGACAATTTTCGATTTTTTGAAATTTGAAACTCAATTAGGGAGAGTAACAAATATTTTAACGGAATTCAAATGTCAAGAAGTGCTTCGTTCTTTGAGATTGTTGGCTATATCTACAATGCGGATACAGAAGATATTTTTTTTAATGGAACTTTGGGGGCGTGTTTTTGACTGCAAAAGGAAAGTTTTCATTGCTATTAGAACTTTGCGCAAACGACTTTTTGATTTTTCGATACGCCTTACTGGACACCTTTGCCCATATTCGTCTTTTTTCTCCTTTTTAAAGAATATCTGTTTTTTCTCCTTTTTTCAAGAAATTTCTCCTTCTCGAGTTTTCGTTTACATGTTTATTTTGTTTAAAAGTTCTGCTATTTCGTTGAGAATTCAATTATTTTGTTGAAAATGCAACTATTTTATTAAAAAGTCATCTTATGGGTTGAAGATTCATCTCTTTTGTTAAAAATTTAACAATTTCGTTCAAAATTTTTTTTTTTTTTTTAAATAGAAAATTAACTTTTCTTAAACCAAAAATTCAAATATTACATTTCTAGTTGAAAATGTATGCATTCTGTTGAAAATTCGTTCTTGTTGGTATAAAATTAATATTCTTATTTAAAAACTCATCTTTTTCGTTAAAATTTCATATTTTTGGTTCAAAGTTTAAATATTTTGTTGAAAATTCGTACTTTTTTTAAATTCATTCAATTCTTTTCGATTTAAATAAAAATATTTTTTGGTTAAAATATCAGTTACACTTTTCATTTAGGATTCATCTTTTTTGTTTGAAAATTCACCTTACCAGTGGTAAGTTGAACTTCTTAATTAAATATCCATTTTTTATGATGATTCATAATTCTAGTTAAAAATTCAACTTTAGAGTGGAGAATGGAACTAGTTTTTTTCAACTGAAAATATAACTATTCCATTTTTTGTTGAAAATTGATCTTTCCTATTTGAATATTTATGTATTTTGATAACAATTTATCTATTTGGTTAAAAATTTAACTATTTATTGGAAAAATTAACCGTTTCTGTTAAAAATTCATTGTGTTGGGTGGAAAATTCAACTCCAAATTCTTTTTTCAGTATCCATATATTTAGCTGTTTATTAAACTATATTGACAAAAATGCGTCCTTTCGAGTTCAATTTAATCAGTAGAATATTAGGTTTTTTTGTTGTTTGTTGAAAATTAATTTTTAACCCATCAGCTGCGGAATTTTGTTTTCGTGGATTTTCAACTCCTTTTCGAGTTGTCAACGATATTACTTTAAGTAACTTAAACTATTTTGCTAATTTACTAATTTAACTAATTACTTAGATAACGAGTAATTTAACTAAATAAGAAAAACTTAACTTATTTAACTAATTTAAAAGAGATAAAAAGCATGGTAACATAGGATACCACCAGCAGCTGATGGGTTAACTTAAAATGAAACTTCCATTTTAGATTGAGAATTTTATTTGTTGGAAGTTCGACCATTTTGGTAGAAAATACACTTTTTTAAAAAAATTCATGAGTGTCGGGTGAAAAATGCATGTATTTTGCTGAAAATTCGTCTTTTTGGCCAGAAAATTAATCTTCTTTTTTGAAATATCATTTTCGTTGAGGATTCAACTGTTTTGTCAAAAATCGTGTTTTTTTTTAGTTAAATTCTACCTGTTGAAATTTTGTTTATATCAATTATTTAAACTGAAAATCTAACTATTCGATTTTTGGTTTAAAACTTTTCTTTTTTGTCTTAAAAATTCAACTATTTTGTTGAGTTATCTTTTCTGATTGAAAATTTAACTGATTTGTTGAAAATTTGTCCTTTTAGATTCAAAAATTAATATATTCATACGTAAAATACCAAATATTAAGTATTTCGTTATGAATTAATCTTTTTGTTTGAGAACTGAATTATACTTTGTTAAAAATTTGACTATTTGATTAAAAACTTAACTATTTTGTTCAAAATTCAAATGTTTTAAAAGTTTTTTTGATAAAAAATTGTATTTACTATAGAAAAACTAATTATTAACGCGAAAAAACGCAGAATAAACGTGCATTCTGTATATAGCCATTGGCTTCGTTATCTTTAGGGGAAGAGGTGCGGTTGTCAACGAGGGTTGTGGGGTCTCAAAAATGTCTGAAAATTGGTAACGTAGTTTATGGTTGCTCCCTAAGGCGCCTCAAACGCAGGGTTGCTACTAAACCTTGAAATACCTGGAAATTTCATCAGGGTGTCTAGCGGACCGGGAAATCGGGAATTAATTAACCAGGAAACCCCCGGGGTATGTAGATATATGATATAGGGTATATATAGCTAATCATAATTTTGTATAGAAATGTGTAATTTTCTAAAAAGAAAATGTGAAAAAGTTCATCTAGTTTTTTCATAATTTTTTGTAAAATTTCATGCAAATTGTAACAGTTCATATATTTTTGTAGAAATTCATAATTTCTAACGAAAACAAAAATTAAGATTGCTTTTTGTTGTAAATTTTCATAATGTTTTGTACAAACTTTTTATTTTTGATACAAAATCATAAAAATTCTTAATTATTATTTATTAATAATCTATTTTTTCTACAATCATCTGTAAAAACGACGTTTTCATAGAATGTGTAGTTTATCGTACAAATTTTTTCTATTTTTTGGGGGTTTGCATTGATTAATATTTATACAACCTAAAAAAAGTAATGGAATATTGAAACTGGACCTCTGTAGCAACCCTGAAATATTATAATTGTTAATCTCAATGATGGTTTATCCTTGCTCGCAAATTGTTTGTGACGACAACAGCGGCCACTTCAGTTTGTGCCTGAGGCCAACTGGGGTGCTGAGAGAATTTCAAAATCAATACAATTAGAAATTAGTTTTCAGAATTATAAATGGAATAACATAAAGGAATTAATTAATTCGCAGGATTATGGTTTGGACGAATCGGGCGATAATACTGATGAAGATTCGTCTTCGAAGCTCGTGATGTCACAAGACAGTAGCAGCAGGTCTCCAAATGATTCGGTGATTTCGAAACAGTCAAACATGAGTTCCTACTCGAGCAGCTCATCAATTAGTTCACAGAAAAGTAAGCACGTGGAGTCGATACACTCGACGACAATTCGACAACATAGTACAATTAGTTCTCAAGTTCGCGCCCTGACCGAGCAAAGCTGGCAATCGTCGCAAAAAGGTATTTTTCATTTTTATTGCAACTAGAACTAATTACCTTTATTCTAGAAAAATCGCGGTTCATTTTCCAACATTTTGTTGAAAATTTTACAGAAAATCTGACATGATTTAAAAACGGTATATATGATTTACAAAACTTTCTTTATTATAGCGAGAAAATTCCAGTAAATTCAATATAAATGACACCATTTGTTCATTTACTAACAATTCTTTCAAATTCGCAGATTATTTTTCTGATTAACAAAATATTACCTGCCGTTAAATTTTTTTAATATTTAAAAAACCTAAAATGTACATTTTGTAGGTATTTCCGGATGAACTTCAATAAAGTAGAATTAAATTGGGCTATTTTAATTTGATTAAAATTTTCTATAAGATCATTTACCACGTATTCTGGACATATTTGTTACATAAATGTATTATATTTTTTTTTTATTTAAAAATTTTATTTTTAAAGTTCAAGAGTAAAAATATGTAAGATTTATCTGCAAGATGAAAATGCGAAAGTTCAAGTTCTACGATTGTAACATTTTATTTACTCAAGACAGGCATTATTTTCATTGAAATAATAGTTTTGAAAGTAAAAACTTAACACAAACGAATAAACTTTTGCTAACTCTAATAACAATCGGAGCATCTCTTTATACTTTGATTCTGTAATTTGACAAATTTGATTTTAAACCTTGACACTTGAGAGTTTTTCCATATTTTTCCAGACGAATACCTCTTATAAAGCAAAACCAAAAAAAGTTCTAGGATTTTTCTCCCAATAGAACGATTTGATTAAGTTTTCAAGATTTTTGCTATTCGTGAATAGCGGCAGAAAAACCTTTTTTGGTTCAAAATGCAACTGCTTTTTGTTGTTGTTGATAATTCATCATTTTAGTTTAAAACTTTCTTTTTTTTTGTTAAAAATTTAACTATTGCATTTTGTTGAAATTTGTTTATTATTCTCAAAACAAATTTTATCTGAAATTTAAGCTACTTCATATTTGATTTTTTGTATTATTTTTTTTTTGTATTTGGTTTAGCATAGATCTTCTTCAGTTGAAAATTCAGCTGTTTGTTTCAGAATTTCTATATTCAGTAGAAACTTTTTCTTTTGTGGTACAATATTAATCTTCTTGATGACTAATCCATTTCTTTGGCTAAAAATCGAACTATTAGGTTGAAATTTAATTTTCTTGCCTTAAAATTCATATGTTTAATTGAAAATTTAACTTTTTTGTTAAAAATACATTTTTTGTTGCGAATTAATTTTTTTAACTGAAAACTTAACTGTTCCATGTTTGGTTCATTATTTATCTTCTTCACTTGAAAATTCCCCTGTCGTCTTTTTTGGGTTGACAATTAAATCATTTTGGTAGAAAATGCATATTTTTCTGGTTTGAAAATTCAACTGCTTGGTTGAAAATTTAACTATTTTGTTGAAAATTCATCGGTTTTTTAAAAAATTTGTCCTTTTTAGCTAAAAATTCAATTATTTGCTTAAAAATTTAACTATTTTGTTGAAATTTTTTTAATGATTTTTTACTGATAATGTAGCTATTCCATTTTTGTTAGAAAAATGCTCTTTTGAGTTTTACATTTTTATTATTTTGGTAGAAAATGCATATTTTTGAGTTCTAAAATCCATCTTTTTTGTCAAAAATTCCTCTTTTTCACTGAAAATATTTCTTGGTAGAAATATCAATTATTTTACTTTTTGTTGAGACTTCATTTTTTTATCGAAAATTTATCAGTTTATTTGAAAATTAAATTTTTTTAAATTCTCCTTTTTTACTGAAAATGTAATTCTTTAATGTTTTGTTCAAAATTTATCTTTTTATGTAAGTTTTTATTTTCAAAAATAATTATTTCAATTTAAATTTCTGAAATTCAAAAACGGCAAGTTTTTACCTGTTGCATAAATACCACTTTTAATTAATATTGGACAATAAAGTGACTTTTGCTCATGTCAAATGCAAATTTTAATTCTGCGGAATTTGTCCAGCTTTAGTTAAATAATAAAATTTGTAATTAGTAAATCTTAAATTTTTGTCAGTTTTATTATTCACACAAATGCACACACATGTAATATTTTTTGTCACTGCCCTTGAACTAAAACTGAATTTTTAAATTTGAGTGTAAATTTGTTCAACATTCTTTTCCTCGATTTTTTACAATTACGCAATCGGCATTGTGGAAAATGTACAAAAATTCTTTCGATATTTTCGTGCCACATCTATTTTTTAGAGAAGGATTTTAATAAAAATAAAATATTATTTGACAAATATTTATTTTTATACCATTTCTAATTAAATGTAACCATTTCAATTTCTGTTTGTTACAGCTGGGTTAACTGGACCACCAGCTTCATTGGCAGAACAACTGAAGCAGGTTCTGGCTGAAAGGGAAAGACGCCTTGGAGGAAACGAAATGTCATCCTCCAGGGAAAGCTCAGGAGATTTTAGCGACTTAAATAACCCGCACTCTAATGACCCAACCCTAGTCACGCATAATTTAGTTGAGGAAATTAGACAAGCCGTGAGCGAAGCTAATCAAAGAGGTACGAACCAAAAAGGTATAGCGAATCTGAAATCAGACGTGAGATTGATTCAGTTAATTATTTTATTAAAATTAAAGTTGTGTTCTTTGTGGAGTAAAATTGAGGCACTAAGAATGACAACTAGGTAAAACCAAAAAATCGCATGTGACAGAAAACATAAGTTTAGTCTTATCACTTCTGCGTCAGAGAAAGGAAAAACAAAATAAGCTTTACCTAATTGTTATTCTGAACTATTGTAAAACTATTTTCAGGGTGGCCGCTGGACCCAAAAATGACCGGAAATTTTTTGAGACTGGGAAGAACCGGGGAATGACAGTAAATTTATTTATTTTTTTTTACCGGGAATTTTACAAATTTTTAGAAGAAAAATGGTCCAAGTTCAATTTGAACATTTTAAACAAATAATTAGTTGAATTGTTATCTTTAAATTATAATACCATTTAAATAGAGGATTTTATAGTTTGTCAGTATACTGGTCAAAAATGATTTATTTAGTGAAACTTCAACGTTTCGCCCTTCGACGAAGGGGCTCTTCAGTCATACAATTATGTCGACATAAAACAACATTATCTAATTATAACACCATTTAGTTTACCATGCGCAATTTAAAAATCTTTTGCTTACAAAATTTTCCAGTTTTATGTTTTAAGCGTATATTTTTAATTTAAAGAATTTCAAAATGCAGTCTTGAAGACTTAAAAAATTGAAAATTAAAAGCGTTTGAAGTTGCAAATGTTGAAGCAAAAATTTATAAACTGTAAATATAAATAAATACGTCATTTTTAAAATGGATCTATACTTTAAGTATTAAAAAGTTAACCATAATTGTTTTGACAAAACGATTTTAAAATCGTTGAAAATTTAATACTTTCTAGATTTAAACGTTTAAACTTAAACTGTCCAATTTTATAAACTATTTTGAACATAAAAATACCTTCATAATAATATATTTGTCATTAAAGGTATTTTTTTAATTTAAAATATTGTTTCAGTCTAAAATATTCAATTTTTAATACATTAAATTTTCCATTTAAGAGAATATTTTTAAATATTTCCAAAATTGTCAAAAGAGATTCTGGAGTATTTTGAATTTCAAACAATAATTTTAAATTTAAACAAAGGACCCCGCACCAAATGTACAGTATAATGGCCACCGGTGAAAAATTCTAAAAAAAATTTGTTTTTGTATTTTCGAACCTACAAAGCAATAATTCGAAGGAAAAAAGTAAGAAAAATGGACAGTTTTTTACAAACAATTGTCAAAGTTTCAATTTTTACATGTATTTTAATAGAAAAATGCTGATTTTCGTGAAAAGTTTTTTTTCTCCTAAAATAATAGTTGGATTTGGTTCAAACTTGCACATTTTTACTATCATTCCTACCAAAACAAAAGGTTCATATCCAAGATCTAGAAAGATAAACGGTTTATGGGGTATACACCATGATATACGAGTGTTTTCATACCTCAAACACCCAAGTATGGAAATTATCATTTCTTAGTAACTAAAGTCACTAGGTATTTTTTATTCAATTATTAGGGTATGAAATAACTTTCAGATTAGTAGAGGAAGTGTGCATGTCAAGGGGTTGTCTAATCATCCCTTATTTAGAGAAGCAGAGAAATTAACTTTTCGTAAGGAATAAATCACATAAATCACAAATAAACATTATTTAACTTATAATTTAAGAAGTTTTCAGTAAAAAAACAAAATTTAATTTTTTCGTTTTTAATTTTTCTATGTTAAAATTGCTTAAAATACTATAATTTTGAAAATCTTTTAATTCATTGATTGTTTGTTGAATTTGAATCTTTGAACGTTATAACGTATAAAAGTTAAAAATTCGATATTTATCTTTTTGTCTGCATTTCATTAAAAACTGTTCAATTGAAATGTGTTAGTACCCAACTTCCATTTTATACGTCTAAATTATTAAGCATTTGAATATAAAATTTTATAATTTAAAAACTTTAAACTTCAATTTTAAATAATAGAAAACTCAAGAGTTCCATTTTGAGGACTTTAATTTGTAGTTTATTTTTTATTGCTTCATTAGAATTATATTTAACGAATTTTTTCGACCCTAAAAAATGTTTACAATTCGGGAAATGACCGGGAATTTTTTTCTTCGATTAAAACTGGCACCCTGTATTTTTTTCCATGTTTCATAATCAGTAGATCTTAACTTAAAGTACTTGAAACTACAAAAGAAAGATTCTCGAAAAAGTGGATTTCACCTACTTGTCATTCTCAGTCCCTCAATTTATTGTAGAATTTAGTTTGAAGTAGTTTGAAGCTAATGGAATTTTTGAAACTATTTAATTGTTGGAAAAAAATCAATTTTTTCAGTAAAAAAGGTAACAATACCTTCACAAACTCTAATGGGTGCTGGAAATACTCCTTGGCATCATCCAACTGGATCGCCATCTAGTTTGTCATCTGGCGGATCTGTCAGTCCAACGGCTGTTGATCCAAGTCCCTCGAAAATCGGTAGCGCAGGTAATTCGAACTTTTAGCAATATTTAAATATCAAATTTGGCATTGAGGTTTCAAAATGAAGTATCTGAACATTCTAGTGGCTTTGTAGAAAGGAAAAATTAATGAAAAGTCGTCGGTTTTTATTTATTTTTAGATTCGAGTGAAGTTTGGTTTCCTCCTCTCGAATTTGGTTTGGGTGACAAAAAATTGCTCCTTTGGCAAAACACACCAGTTACCGATTGGTCGAAGGAACAAGTGAGTATTGACAACTTAAAATTCCGTTATTTATTTTGAAAACAAAAATCTTTTTTGGCTGCGTAAAGTTTGTACTTTGGAAAACTTTATGTTTGTGTTAATTAAACTCGTTTTATGTAATTTTGAAAAAAATTACAATTTATAACTAAATTTTCAATATTCGAATTATTACGTAAAACGTAATAATTATGTAAAAGTATATAAATAAATAAATGATAAAGTATAAATATCCAATCTTACATTTTCAGTAGAGGAGACGAGGTTGAAATGAGCATACGGGGTTAAATGAGACATTGAATCTTCTGTCAACATTTGTAATTTTTGTTCATGTTTTTTTAGAAATAACGAGAATATATTGAATTTTAAGAAAAAGAAAAAGTTAAATAAAATAAAGTAAAAATAAAAATAATTAAAATTTCAACGCCTGAATCCTGTTATTTTATGGTATATTAGAACGAAAATAAATTATTTAAAATATCAGATAATATTTTTAACCTAAGGTTTGTCGTAATTGTGAATAGGACTGCTGGAAAAAATGGTTTTGATCATAATTGTGAATGGGGCTATTGAAAAAAAATTGTTCACAAGATTTAAGTCGTTTTAAGTGAAGTTTTTAAAAATCAAAATGAGACTTGCAATGGTGAAAACTAACAAGAAAAACTGACATTCATGCTTAGAAGAATTTATGGATGTCACTGTAAAATCTGTTGTATAAACAAATTTTAGTGCCAAAGCACCTACAATTGGATTTAGTTCTAAATTTTATTTTTCGAATTATTTTTTCAGTATATACAAGACGAAACTTTTTATTTATATTGGCACTGGCAAATTGTAGAAAACTTCCAAAATTTATATTAAAATTTTTTTATTAAATTTTGCAGAAAAAGTCCCCATTTATAAAAACATTTCATAAATTATTTTCAAAAAATGCTAGAAATGTGTCATAAATGAAAAATTTCAAATATGTGGTATTTCAACAAGTTTTTAATAGACATTTATTAAGAAGTATGTCTTAATGATTCTGATTTATATACTTGAAATTAGAAAAAAATAAAATATATAATGAAACAATTAATTAAATAGAGCATTAATTACATTTGAAATATTTATAAACTCCTTCCCTCAAGTTATAAGACTTAATTATACCTTAAAAAATTATTTATTTAACATTTTACAAAACATCAATAGATACGAATAATCATATTGATCAAGGGGAAAGCTTACCACTCACCAGAGTGCGCGATCTCTTCGGATCTGAGTTTTGCGAAAATTCAAATTTAATATATGAAAAATAACTTTTTTTATACAAATTATAAATAAAAGTTTATAGTTCATTCGCAAAATAGTGTCAGTGTCAGTGTCAGTTATTCTGTTTAAAAAGAAAAAATTGATATTTTAACTACGGTCAGTCTTTCTTGCGTAGTTGTGAATGTTACAAACAAAATATTATTGTTTACTGAAAGGACGTTTAAAAGTAAATGTTTTGAAAAGTTTTCTATTTTCTTATAACGAAAGCTAAAAACAACCACATTTTCCAGTAAAAAACCAGCTGTTTTGAAAAAAATCGTCTACTTGTTTTTTTTTAAATTTATTTGTTTTTGATTAAAAGGTTATCGGTTGAAGTTTCTTCTCTTTGGTTTTAAATTTGGTCCTTGGTTGAATTCAACGGCTTTTAACTTAAAATATTTTTTGGTTGAAATATCCATTTGGATGAAAATACGTGTATTTGATTGAAAATTCATCTCTTTTCGTCGAAACCCCATTTTTTTGTTAATAATTTAACTACTTTTTTTTTAAATTCGTTTTTCTTTTCTTGAAAATTAATCTTTTTAATTGAAATTTCAAATATGTTTTTGAAAATTGACCTTTTTTCTTGAAAATTATTCTTCTTATTTGAAAATTCATGTATCTTGGTTAAAAATTCATTCATTTTGCTTAAACATTTAACTACTTTGTTAAAATAATATTTTCCTAATTAATTTTTTAGTTAAAAGCTCGATTCAGAATTGATTCAGAATTGATTATTTTTAGTTGAAGATTTAAGTACATATCACGTTTAAGTAAAGTATCTCCTTTTTCTTGGTTCAAAATTATTTTTGTAAACTAAAAAGTGAACTATTTCATTTTTGATTAAAACTTCTTTTTAGTTGCAAATTCATTTCTCTTGATTAAAATTGAACTATTTTCTAAAAATTAGTGTTTTGTTTGTTGGAAATTAATTTTTGAACGTAAAATTTAAGTACTTCATTAAAAATTCGTCTTGTTTGTTTAAATTTAACTGTTTTTTATTAAATATTAAAATATTTTTTGTTGGAATATCAACTGTTCAATTGTTTGTTGACAATTTATATTTTTCGGTTCAAAGTTATATTGCGTTGTTAAAAAATAATTTTTTGTTGAAAATGAATTTTTTTAACAGAATATTTAATTATTCCATTTTCGGTTGAAAATGTTTTCTTTTTTAATTAAAAATGTTTTCTTTTTCAGTTAAAAATTCACTTCTTTTGTAGCAAACTATACATATTGTTGAAAATTCAATTTTTGTATCTGAAAATTTAACTAATCCATTTTTGATTGATAATTTATTATTTTTAGTTGCAAATTTTACAATTTTGTTGAAAAAATTTTTTTTTATTAAATACCTAATCTTCTTGCTTGAAAACTTACCATTTTGGTCGAAAATTGAACTACGTAATTTTTGGTACAAAATTTACCTTTATTAGCTGAAAAAAATTGGTGAAAAAAATAGATAATATCAAAACACGTACTTTGATTTTTTCAGTAGAAATAAGGATATGGTTGTGAAATTTAGAACTACACAAGAAAAAGTGATTATTAATTTGTATAGAAAAGCTATTTTTTATTTATTAAATTAAAATTTTCGCAGAATTTCGACAGATCGCGCTTCTCTCGTGAGTGGTAAACTCCCCCTTTGCGAAAAGGATTATATTTTGCCGTGATCTCACTTCTATTTTAAGAATGATTTAAATAATCTCTTATGTGTATAAAATCACGAAAAATAGTATTCTATTTAAAAAACTGATAAATGTGTAAAGTGACTCATCTCGACCCAAAGCATGGAGCAAGATAAGACATGTGCACTATTTATAATTTTCATATTTTTATAACACCTCATTCTTTATTAAATTGATACATGAAAGTTCACAGAATGTATAAAACCACTTACATTTTTAAAAGCTTCTATAGATTGCAAATATTTTACTGAAAATTATATCTATGCTCATCGTGTCCCGTTCTTCCTTAAGATAAAAAAATATTAGTTTTATGAATTATTCTCTATGTTGTTATAAGTAAATAATTCACTTTAGTATTTTCAGAATAGGGTTTTTTTAATCATTGAAATTTTTTTTCATATTTGGACCAATTTATAGTTCAAATGCGATTTGAAATAAAATAAAATGTATGTTATGTAATTTTTTTAGGTATGTCAGTGGCTGACAGCAATAGGTCTTGAAAGGTACGCATCTCGCTTTATTGAAGCTGGAATTTGTGGAAGCAGTCTTTTAAGATTAGAATCTCGCGATCTGAAAGCTCTGGGCGTTTCTCGAGAAGTCAAGGACCATCTGAAGCGAAAGCTGAAAGAATTGCGAGCTCAGGCGGATCGCGAGCGCAAAGAGCGAAAAGAAATGGAGCGTATGCGACGAAAAGCAGAAAAACAGGCTCGAAAAAAATAGCGCGAGTATGAAAGAAAAAAAATTGGGGGAGCATATATGAGTCCCCTAGATTAAAACCCACCCCACTCCTAACTTTGTACAAGTCTCGCGTAGGTCCTTTTGTTATTTTTGCGAACAGTTTTAAAATCTTGTTGGTTATTTCAATCAAATGCAGGCTATTTTAAATTGAATGTATAGTATTGTTTAATTTTACACTACATCGTCGTTAGCCTGTCAAGTATATATTTAATTTTATTACGTTCTTCGTGGAAGCCACTCCGGATGTTTCTTGTATTATGTTTCGAATTGGAGATAGTCGGGGTGAAAGATAGTTATTTTCATAATTTTGTATTAATTCTTTGATGCCAGAGCATCCAATAATGAATTCAAAGTAAGCATTTTAGGCGAAATGAAATGTGACGGGAATACCTTGTGGCGATTGAATTCGCTCGAATGCATGTATGATAAACGTGTGTGTGTATGTGTGTATAGGTCTTTACATACGGAGATGTGTATATTTCGAAGCTGAAGCCATATACCGATATAAAATTGTAATTAAGGTATCATTTTTTATTATTATTTTTTTAAATAATACTCTCAAGACATGTATTAGTGTCTGAGACTCAGACAACGAGTGTTACGTTGTCCAAAATCATAAAATGCATCGTTTATTTATTTTTTATGTCGTTCCGACGTAACGTCGTTTACTTCGTATAATAGAAAATACTGTTAATAATATATAATGTAGAATCCCGACGTGACGGAATCGCCGCCCGTCGCGAATGGCTGTCCCTTTCCATATCTCGAAACTTATCATCGAACCCTTTTTTATCACAAACGTAGACATGACCGAGTATCAAAACATCTTTTGTCGGCTGTGTTACTTTTATTTTTAATTTGCTCAATCTTACATTTCATATCAAGAACCGGCTGACAAAGGTTTTAACACTGGGTCACGCCTATGAGAATTTTATTGTTAGACCCAGACCCTACCTTTCACGCACCGCCCAGACGCATTTCTAATTATTGTCGGGTTACGTTTCAGACATTCCACGAGGACTGAAACAATTTCTCAGAGTGTAAAATAATTCTCAATCATCGGTATTTTACTGTTGTTGATCGGGGTTGGTTGAATATTTAGTTCTCGGAAAAAAGCAAATGGGTGCGTGGGTAATGCGAGAATTTCGTCATCTTTTTTTTTATTTAAAAAAAAAAACCTAATGCAGTACGCATAAATATTTGTATCAAAATTTGAGAGTATTGCAAAGCGTATGCGTTATCCGATTTCAAAGAAATCGCGTAATTAGAAAAAGGCGAAATAAAAATACAGATGAAGAGAGATAAGAAAAACGAATGGAAAACACTTTGTACATATGTTCGTACAATGTATGTTGATAATGATAAAATTATCACTTTAAAAAAAAACTGAAAGAACCTGTAACGGTAGTGTCATATTTACTTCGTATCGTATACATTTTAGCTTGATAACTCAAATGTTTATCAAAGTCCTCCATTTTTTCTAATGAGAATGATGTATGATTTTTGTAAAAGTACTTGGTACTTGTTACTTCTGTTTGCCAGGAAGAAGACGGTACATATGAAGCGTTTTGAGGTACGTCTTGATCAAACTTGGAGAAGGAAGAGAAAGACGTATTTTTTCAATCTTAAGGCGTTTCGCGTTCCAGTTGTCCGCAATATTAGAGGTTTTAAGAGCAGGCACTTAACAAAAGACCGACTGATTTTACGATATAAGTTTTATAGTCGATTTTTCAACGAAGATTTTAGATGTGTAAATGTCATATTTAACGGATCAAGTCTCTAGAATTTCGATCAAGAATATTGACAAAAGATAATGTTAATGTACTTTAAGAAAAGAGTAAATATCAGAGGAGGTTTTGATAAATACTTGTAATTTTTTAAATTCAGTTAGAAGGGGGAAATATTGTCGCGTTTAGGAAACTATTTTCGTCTTTTGTCTATTTTTGAGTGAAATTTTGAGGGAGTCAGATTCGAGGAAAAAGGATGAACACGTCGGGAAAACTTTGTATGATATAGGTTGTTCTTTGACTGTACTTCTTTGTTTATAATTGTCCTCCGTAATGATTAATCACTTGGCAACAATGTTCCAACGAGGTCAAGATCCATAGTTACTTGGCAGCTTTTTAACAATATATTTACGAAAAGTATTGTCACTACAAATACTCGTGAACATTTTAATTATAAACGATTCATACGTTAAATTTGAATTTCGTTAATTAATTTAAACCTTCCCTGTTCCTGTTATGTTGCTATAGCAATGGCGATTCAAAGTTTGATCGATAACCTCCAATTCTTCAACTCCTGCAAAGAGAGAAATTAATAGAATTTTGTAATTTTGAGAGAAAATTGAGAAATGCCAGCAATCGTGATAAGAGATTATGAGTGGCGTCAAACGAACGAAAATGTTATTATTACTCTGCAGCTTGTTGGCAGTCCGAGTAAAATAGATTTCCTGACTTCGGATAAATATTTGAAGGTAATTTTCAAATTAAAGTTTTGTTTTCATCTGACTATTAATTAATTATAACCGTAAAATCATTTTTTATTAGGCAAGTTATCCTCCTTTTATCTTTGAACTTTTTCTCTGCGAAGCTGTGAGTGAAGAGGAAAGTGAAATAACTATCAGTAAAAAAGAAGCAATTATTTCTTTGAAAAAAACTAAAGTTGGTGTTGAATGGACAAAACTTGAATTAGAAGATCTTAGTAAGGAATTCAAGCGAGAGTGCAGAACAAAAGCTTTGGAATATGCACAACTTTCGGCCGAACAACGAGCTAAATCAAAAAGTGGTTTGTCTTTCATTTCAATTAGGAGAAAGTTAAAGTAAAATGAATTTATGATTTTTCGACAAAATTATAAACAACTTTCAGAAAAACTACAACGGCTACAAAGCGAAGCAGTTAGAGCTCAAATTGATCTTGATACTTTATCTTTAAATAAAATAGAAGCGATTCGTGATTCTCATAGAAAAGAAGCTATGAAGGAACTTGAAGAGTGGAGATTAAGTGTAGACAAGCCCATGTTTAAAGGAATCGAGGGCAAAAAGCAGGAGAATAGAAAAGCTTTCAGGTAGAAATCATTATCAATTTCGAATTTCAGTAACATTTGTTTAAAGATTTTAATGTTACTTTTTGAATATACTCAATATAATTATTAATGAATTTTTTTTTGAGAGCACCAATAAAGTGGTTTAAAGACGACAAGGTTCAAAATAAAGAAGAAATAAGTAACGAACCACAAGTAAAGAAAGACTCCAGGAAGGAAGCAGAAGTCGAGGAGTCGGAGAAGAAAATTACTGAAAGTCCGAAAGGGGCACTAGACCATAAAAACGAATGCCAGGTAGCGAAAAGTGGTGAACAATCTTGCACAAAGAATTCCAATGACAAATCGGAATACATCAAAGAAGACGAAAGTAGTTGTTCCGAGGATTCAGAATCGGATTTTGAACATGAGAATTACTTCAATGACAGCAAAAGTAGATGTTTGATCAAAGAGATGGATGAAAAAGAGTTGAAGAAATTTTATAAAAAGAAGGAAAAGGAACTTGAAAGGGAGCGCAAGTTGAAAAATAAAAACGAAATGATTCAAAGGTTTCTGGACAGGAAGCCTCAAAAGATGAATACGATTTTTGATGATCCTAAAAAATCGGTTCCTCTTCCTAGAAAATGTGGCACGATTCATGTTACATTTACTGAAAGGGTTTTCCCAACACCGGCGAGGGAAAGTTCCCACCTGGAGGAACAGGAAGTAAATTAATTCATTGATCATGAAAAATATAAATAAGTTAATGCATAAAGATATTATGAAATAAATGTTATTATAGTGGCTCGAGAAACAAGCAGAGGCAAGAAGGAAAATAGGTTTTGTTTCCGAAGATCTTAGCCCCGAAGAACAAAATCCGCAATGGCTGAAAGACAAGGGAGAGTAAGTAATTCATTTAAAAATAACATCTATAGAAATTTGAATTTATTTTTAAATACTTGTTTTGCAGTGAATTTTTCAAGATCGGAAATTATTTAGGAGCCATAAGTGCATACTCGCATGGGATCAAACTTAGTGATAAAATGGCATCACTCTACGTTAATCGATCGGCAGCACATTATGCTCTTGGAAATTATCAGAGATGCACGGAAGATTCTTCGAGGGTAATTAAATTTTAGAGATTTGATTATTGTTTTCTCATCAAAAAGTAAAGAAGGAAAGGGGGCCAGACTGCAGGGTCTGAACTTTTACTTCCAATATCGAAATTCTTGATAAAATTGCAGGCTTTGGAATTAATGGTCCCTAAATGTGAAGGCAATCGTGAATCAAGGGCCAGATGTCACGCCAGAAGAGGAGCAGCTCTCTGCAAATTATCTGCTCCTCAACACGGCATTCCTGAATTGGAAGCCGCTTTGAAACTAGCTCCGGACAACGAAAGCATTAAACTCGATTTAGTAGCTGCAAAAAAATACTACCAGCTTGAGAATTAGAAACTGTTCCCTAGAATGTACGCTCAGTTTCTTCGACCCTCGACGTGCAAAACAAACCACTCGAGTGTGATGAAAAGGTACCAAATAAATAACTATAAATAATAATCAAAAACATAGGATAAATAAATTTTTTATTGTTTCATTTTTTACAGTACGAACCAAAAAAAAGAGTTAAATAATATCACAGGCCACACTACTATATGGTGTTTAGACTTTGAAACAGTAGCTTATAATTTAAGAATGTTGAATCTGCTTCTTAAAAAGTTTAATACTAATTGGATTTTAGTGTCGAATTTTATAGTTTCTTATACGAAAATTACATTTTCTAAAAACACATCTAATGCAAAAATCGATTATTTTTCTGGAACAGAATATATTCCAAAATAGTTTTCTATAATTCCTGAATGACTCAAGCTGCTTGTGCATTTTTTCTTATCAATTAGCATCAGTTTCCCGTATATGAGATTATACAGGAAATTAATTGCGTAAATACCGCTTACGGAAATTTACAAACATGTAAATTATTATCTAAGAAAACTCAACACAAGTTTCGAGGAAAACAGTACGAGAAAAAAGTATTCTCATTCAATACTGATTTTTAAACTAGACAATAACTTCACGTATAATTATAGAGTTTCAGTAGCAATTATATACAAGATATTCCTTAAGTTCTAGAAAAAATGTAGAAAGATTCTAATGTTTCAGAACTCATAAGTGGTTTGGGTAGGAAAATATTCGATGAATACAGAATTGATTAGTTTTCTCTGGAGAAAATTGAATCCACATTCTAGAAAGGGAGATTTCTCACATCTTCTTATGGGAGAGGTGTTTACTTCTTTAATTAGAGGAAGAGACACGTCGCTCTACTTTGGATGAAAGCTGCTTTCGAGAATCGATCTGCCCTTGTGCACTTATAATTGTAATTCGACAAGGTTTTACTCGGAAATGACGAGTTTCTCGTCGATGCAGGCACACCTGGTGTGTTCCAGTGCATGAATGACCTCGTGGTGTCGATCTCGCTGACGATCCACGGCATGTTTCACCATAAAAACAAGGCTGACATTCCTGGTTTCAGCTGGAGCGCAAACTTGATTCGGCTCTGGGCAACATCCTGATCCTCTACATCGAGCTAAAACTGTTGATGCTGGATAAAAAAGCTCATCCGGACTAGGTCCCACTGTGAGAAGCTCTTCTACTGGGACAGCTCGTGGTTGAGGAAGAGAGCATCGAAATTCGTGGACCAGTTGCACGTGATTTAAATAACCACTGTCCCTGGAAAATTAAAAAAATACAATTATTGTGTAGAGTTCTTAAATGCCGAATAATTTTTTTTGACCAAATGCTCTCGAGAATGTCCTCAGCATTTAAACTTGAACAGAGCATTTACGAGAATTTAAAGCATTTATCGTTGAAACAAATATATGTCGTAATTAACATATATATTTATACAAAAACATTCTAGAGTGGAATAAACATTTACTTGTTTTAAATTACAGAGTTGCTACAAGTCAAGCAATTCCAAAAAATCAGAGTTATGGAATATTCGATAAAATAAAGTTGAAGTTAATTTTATTGTTAGAGTTAAAAATCGCCACTATTTCGTTGAAAATTATTCAGTTTTTTATTAGGATTTAAACTATTTTGTTGAACATTTATCTTTTTTTGTTGAAAATCCATTTACTCAGTTGGAAGTGGAACGACTTTATTAAAAATTGATTTATTTGGTTGGTGATTGATCATTTTATTTTAATAAACTTTTTTTTGTTAAAAATTTAATTATTTAGTTGAAAACGATGTCTTATAATTGTGTATTGTTTTCAATTAAAATTCAACTCGTACATGTTGAGAATAGTTAAGCTTCTTGGTGACTAAAATTCCTCATTTTTTAATTCCTTTAAAAATTCAAACATTCGGTTTGAAAATTCATTTACTTTGTTAAAAATTCGTCTTTTTTGAAGAAATGTAATCTTCTTGGTAGAAACCTATACTATTTCGTTGAAAATTTAATTTGATTTTATTGAAAATTAAGTTTTTGTTTACTGAAAATTTAATTATTCTATTTTTTATTGAACATTTATCTGTTTTATGCTTTATGCCATGGGAAATATTTTTGTTGAAAATTCGTTTCTTTGTTGGTTCAAAATTTACCATTTTAGTTTAAAATTCACTTTATTCCATTTTTTAAAGAAAAATTTAACTTTTTTGATTAAAGTGTAATTTTTTTTTTGTTTACAAATGTTTTGTTTTATAGAGAATTTAACTATTATATTTTCTGTTAAGAATTTATTTTTTTGGCTGGAAAAAAATATTTAGTTAAAAATTCTTTTTTTTTATAGAAAATTTATCTTTTGGGTTGAAAATTCCATTATTTGGTAAAAAATTCATATTTTTGGTTGAAAATTCATCACAGTAATTAAAATTAATTTCTTTGTATGAAAATCCGTTTCTTTTTAGTTCAAAATTAATTTTTTAACTGAAGATGTAACGATTGGAAAATTATCTTTTTTAGTTAAAAATTTATTTGTTGGGAATTAATTATTTCGGTTGCTCATTGTTTATTTTAACTAAAAATTTAATTCTTCTATTTTTGGTTGAAAATTATCTTTTTTAGATGAAAATCCATCTACTTTGTTGAAAATAAATCTTTTTTGGTTGAAAATTAATCTTTTAGGTTGAAAATTCAACTAACTATTTGGTTAAGAATTCATATTTTGATGAAGACTCGTCATTTTAGTTAAGAATCAAATTTTATCTTTTTGATTTGAAAACTCAAATCAAAAGTGTTTAAAATGTATTTAAAAAGAAATTTGTCTTGCATTAATAATATTCATATTCTAGGTGTATGGTTGGTTTTATACCGGTATACCTAATAGAATTTAGAAATTGGGATATTGTAGCAACACTGAATATGGCACTGTTTAAGGCCATGTGATGAGTGTAACAGCTGATCAATAATGAATAATATTTTTTCTATTACTTTGACTTCTTTTACCATTTAAATTGAGCGCCCTTTCCAATTTTAAGCGATACATTTTGTCGCGAAGTTTAAATAATGTAATTATTATTAATAAAGGTAGAAAATGCAATTTTTTTAAAGCTAATTTAAAATACTTATAAATGCTCAGTAAATTCTCAAAGATCGTAAAGCTCTAACATATTCTCATGCTCGCGAGAATACTACAACTAAAATCAAATTCGGGCCGAGGTGGTGGCTGCGTCTATAAGTTAATAAATAAAATATTCACAAAGTCGGATAAAACTTCAATATAAATTTTGTATTTTTGTACATTTTTGTACTTTTTTAGGGTTTCTTAAGAACCCCTTAAAATCTCGTGCCAGCGTCTGTTCTTCTCTGAACTTGTCTAAAAAAAGAAAAGTATTCAAGCTATGTATGACCTTGAGGGTTCGTATTCGCCCCATAAAATGACCACTCAAGAGCAAAGAAAATTACTGGGAACCGTGGGAAAAATCTGCTTCCAATTTAAATTCCAAATTTCAAGAAAACAATCATTTGGCGGGGAGGGGGGGGGGGGGCTAGGAAACTTTTTCTTAGTCCGATTTTCTTCGAGAATGGCGTAAACTAAAGACCCTAGAACGTGGGATTGAGAGAAAAATCAAATTTGATTTTTTTTAAACCAGCGGTTGAGAAATTAGAAAAATGACCAATCTTTAAAAAAATGTAAAACTACTCTTTTAAGCCTACACCTACGAAAGTCCTTACTTGAGGCCAATTACCGAACTGTTCTCAAATTGATTTTTTTTTAAACTTGACCATTCTTTTATTTTGTATTTTTTGTACTTTTAAAAGATTTAATTAATATGTAAATCATCTAAAAAGTATAATAATTAATTCATTTATTCTTAACAAATTGATCGAATATTACTGACTTATTTTATTACCCTTTTTTACAATTTAAGTGCGGAAAAAGTTTTCAACAACCTACATACATATCAAGTAAAATAAATTATAAAAGCACAATAAAGGATAAGACTTTGAAAAAATAAAAAACAATAATTTCATATTTTGGGGCATTCAAGAATTAAATAGTAAAAATATGCTTTTTTGAATAAAAATAACATATCACGTCCAGTGGTATATAAAAGAATTTCTGAAAACTTTAAATCAAATTAAAAAATGTACCAGTGATCCTATTTTCAGAGTGTGATCACAATTTTTATTTTTTACGATCGTTTGAAGATTCCCTGCGAATTCTTAAACCGTGCCAGGATTTTTAATTAGGGGTTTGACGTCAAAAAAACCCTTTAATTTTTACGTAAATTATCGTAGAAAAGTAGAAGTCTTAACTAAAAAATCAAAGATTTCACCAAAGTTGAAATATTGGGAAATTGTACTTAAAATGACTTTGCAAATGCTGTTAGTTTATTGTAGAGAAGTACA
>NC_046658.1:71674483-71681193 GCF_010883055.1 Belonocnema kinseyi
ATACTTTTAAAACACGCATCAATATTTCGACTTTTGCTTCACTGTCAATTTTTGTAGGACATTTAATACATAAGTTTCTACAAAAAACTACAATGTTTAAAAAATATTACACTTTCATAAAGAACTTTTACTATTATAATAAATGACAGATTTAGCAGCAATTTCAGTTATGCAAAATCTTTTTAAATCAAAATTTTTCCTGGATATCCACATCTATTAAACATAGTTTTAATTCATAGATGCTATTTATTTTTGAAAATAATTTAATGTAAATTAACTTAGATAAGGAAAGATATTTTAATGAGAATGAAAACCTTATTTAGAAGTGTGTATGACTTTATTTTCCAAGATATTTAGTGGCACAGTCATTACTGTTACTTTAATGATTACAGCGATGGATTTTATTTCTCATTATATCAATTGTTACAAACGCACCTAACTTCAGTTCTGTATCAGAGAATATTTAAAAAGATTAAAACCAAATTTTTATTATCAGCTAACAAAGATTTCAAAAGAATAACCGTTTTTTATCAAAATTCCTGGAAAAATTAAAAATAATCTTGTTTGAAAAATTAATTTTAAATAATATCTCCAAAATTTTTAAAAAACATTCTGGATGATTTTAAGGTAATTTTTGTAATGTTGTAGGATTTTCGAAAAATTATTGGAAACACTTTAGTTCTAACATCTAAGGTAATAGAAGAATTTCCATTAGATTTCTGAAAAAAATTTCAATGATTTTTTGTAAGCAAATTTTTAAGAGCATACTTAAAATTTTTCCAAAACAAACGTTGATGTATAAATTAATATTTCTCGCTTAAAATTGATTAAAATGATGTGATTTTAACAATTAAATTTTTTTAATTCATTCTTCAATTTATAGAATTGAAAATTATAGCTTGGATTTCTGTTTAAAAAAATATTTGAACTGTACAATGCATAAAAGTTAAAAATCTAACCAAATAGTTGAATTTTCTACCCAAGAAAAAAACACGAATTTGAAATTAAAAGAGATCAATTTTCTACTAAAATTATAAATCTTCAATCAAACAACTGAATTAAAAAAAAAAGAATTTAGACTTTCAACCAAGTAGTTAAATTTACAACCAAGAAATACGAATTTTCAACAAGATAGCTGAATCCTCTACAAAAAATTTTATACCAAAAGGTTTGAATTTTCAAACCAAAAACAACGCTTTTTAATAAAAAAAAGAGTTAAATTTTTAAATCGGAAATATGGATTTTAAATGAAAAATCTATAGTATTTCTCGTAGCCAACTAGTTAAACTGTCGACCAGAATAGTTCGATTTTTTATAAAATACATTAATTTTCAGCAAAAATATATGATATTATTTCACCCAAAAAAGATTCAAAGTTGAAACCAAACACAATTAAATTCAAACCAAAAAACCGAATTTTGAGCCAAGAAAGAAAAAAATCCACTAAATTGTTTAATTTTAAACCCAAAAAGACTAATTTAAAGAAAAAAGACTTTCATTTTCAAATCGAAAAAATAAATTTTCAACAAAAATGTTACTTTTAATTCAAATAGTTGAATGTTCTACTAAAGTATATCAATTTCCCTTAAATTAGTTAAATCTTCTACCTAAATAGATGATTCGTCAACGAAAAATATAGTAGTTCATATTCTTTCAACCGAAAAATTTTTTAATTGAAATCAGTTACTTTTCAAAACAGTAACTGTTCATTAATTTAGTCACTTGTAACAAGTTACAATCCAACACTGAATAAAATACAGCAATATACAAAAAAAGTACAAAAAAAAACAACAAAATACAACCGAATAACAGAAAAAACTGTACTTTCATGTAATTTCTATTGTAATTTATTGCATTCATTTTTATATTGCTGTAAAAATGATTTTATTTATTTTTTTACTTTTTTTGTAAAAGTTTTCTCACCAGGATAATTAATGAATTATCCCCGAAAATCTTACCTGTGATGCCTGCTCATAGCAAGCGAGACAAATCCTAGCGTCATAAACAAAATTAGAATCCTCTTCATTTTATGCGGTCTTGTCTAATTTATTCGAAATCACAAACTAAACACCAAAGTCAATTATTTTATTGTTGGCCGGAATCGCACCGATATTCAAAGCTCGCGCGAATGATGAATTGCCAGGACTGGCCAGGATCGCAGATTCGCGACTTGTGTCCTCTTCTATCTGAATTCTCTCTGTGTGTATATTACATGTAACTTTCATCCTCAGGAGTTCTCCTTCTCCCCACTTCAGATTTCTATCAGCATCGTTCTCTCTCCATCTTTTTTGCACCTCCAAGTCTATCTCTCTTGATTGTCTTTCTTTCTTTCTCCTGAGGATTTAAAGAAGAGAAACGGCCAATCTGTCCTCCTCTGACTTGGTTCTCAGTTCTCAGTAAACTCGAGGAGGGGTCCACAAACCGTTCTGAGAACATCGCTGCGATAACTATAATTACTGTAGTGGTCCTGCCTTTCATTCGCGAAATTGCATTACATTGCGTGACTTCAAATCGCATCTTCATTTTTCTCATTTACCATCCTACCGTTTGCCAACAGGCACATTTTCTTACAGTTTGTACTACTTGTACCGTTTGTAGTTTTCTGAAATGTTTAGATATTTTATGAAAAATGCAAAAAAATCCGGAAAGATTCCAGGAAGAGAGAAACATTGTGTAAGATCTTCCTCAGAAGTACACTCTAAGTCCCATATAATAACAGTTTCGGGGGTTTCCTCGTACTTGCCTTGTTACTCAATCGATATCCTCGAAACATATACAATCAGGACCGCCTGAACCGAGTGCCAATTTGAATGCATAATATTGTGCAATATACTCGACTGAGTACTCGCGCACTTCGGTCCTTCCGAAGCGAGAGTCGCAACCGTCTCTCCTCGCCCTGCCGCATAGGAAACTGCGTGGACTAGCAGTTCTAGGAATTACGATACCGGACCGGCTTCTAAGGGACCTGCAGTGTATTGGGACCTTAAAATTTAGAGTTTATTTTCTCCTAAATTTAGGGGGAAGAACCATTTCCATATTGGATTAAGGTTGCTGCAAAAAATGCAATATTTTCTTAAATGTTGAATCAATAGCACTTAAACGCTACACCTCCTCTATGAAACATAAAGGGCACACGGGGTCAGATGGACCCATTACCAATTTTGAGTGCCTACTATAACCAGAGAACGCATTTTTTCGGTCTGTAAATGCCGTTTTTTACGCAAAATTAAATAAATTTGTCAATTTTCATTACTTTTGCACTAGAATTGGACTGTACATTTTTGAAATGATACACATTCACGCAACAATAATATAATAATGTATGCTTTAAAAAAGGTATTCATTTGAGACTAAAGGTGTTTTTTTTTTTAAATTGCAATTATGTTTGTCATCATTTTTTTATTCTAAGCCTTTTGGTTTGGCGTATGAATATGAGATATTGCAAAAAAAAATTATCTGTGTCATCCAGAACCGTGTTGTCGGTTAAGGGTTAAAATCTAAGAACAGATATCCACTTGCATATCAACTGTTTCGACTTTTTTTTTATTTGGGACTCGGAAGTTAACCAATAAGGAAATAATCTGCGTTTTTCTTCACCAATTTACAGAAGCGATTTAACAAATCAAGGCCCTTCTAATACTAGGGTGTTTCAAATTTATACCTGTAAAATTCACTTTCGATTTTTACTGATGTATCCACCCCCACTCCCTATTTGTTCGTTGTCTTAAGTTTTCTTCTTTCTAAGTATTTATTATTAACTTTTTGTAAATTAATGTTTAGATTAAATTAATAATTTACACCTAATAACTTTTTATTTTGCCCCCTCCCCCCACCCATTACCTTGTATTGTGGCCGGAAAATGTCTCGAAAAAATACAAAATAGCAGCTTTATGTCACATTCATGCTAAAAAAGGCATTTTTTTCGGCATGAATTATTTCTCTTCGACAAGTGACAAGATTGCAAGTATTTTAAAATTATTTTGAATTGCTTAAACAATTATCATTAGTTTAAATAATTCGAAATTATTTTAAAATACTTGTAAACTTGTCATTTATCGAATAAAAATAGTTAATGTTGAAAAAATTCCAAAAAATACCGTCTTCAAAATGAATTCTACATAAATCTCCTATTTTTAATTTTTGGTGCATCTTTCTAGTGTGATCACATAGTGTGTGAAAATAATGATTATATTATTATTCCTAGCATGTTCACTAAGAAGTGACTGATCCTTAATTTATAAAAAGTTAATAACAATGACTTCTTTTTTCCATTTTTTTGACAACCCAAACTTTTACCTTTAAACCCTCATGTTAATTTTAAAAGTCCGGGGGTGCGGGTAAATGTTGACCGATTTAAAGAAAAATAGGTTTAAATTACGATTCTAAAATTTTATTAACAACACTGATTAAGGAAGTTCTGTTTTTGTAACAATTTACAACTATTTCCTTATTTAGAAAAAAAATTGGAAAATATAAGAAGTTATATCTACAAATTTTCAGTTGAGAAAGAACGAGAATTTATTAAATACAAAAAAGGAATTTTCAGCATTATTTAAAGATCATTCTTGTTTAATAGATTTACAGTATCAGAGAAATAGTAGTTTATTTAGTTCAAAAGAATTTTTGGCATGCAGGTACATTCTTGAGTTGTTAGAAATAAATTTAAAAACATTATTTAAATAATTATCTCAACTTTTACTTCTATTTTTAAAACTTCTTGAAGGGTTCAACGTCCGAGCTAGAAGTCAATTCAGTCGTGAGCCTTCGTAAAAGATTATCGCAGATCACAGTAGATATAAGTAGTTTTGGTCAGCCGAAAAGAATGAAATTCTTTATACATGCATGTTTCCATAAGAATCGAAATATATAAGTGAAGGTTTTGAAGAGGGTGACGTATCACACTCTATAGGCTATGACATCATGTTCCTTTCCCCAAATAATCCTTAATTGAATCAAAAAAATAATAGAAAAATAAAATTTACTCTTTACCATTCTAAATATTATATCTACTTCAAAATTGTCTATTTTTAAATAATGAAATTAGAATAAATTAAAGAAGATTCTGGAACTTCGATTTAATCAGACCGTATTTACTTGGTTGCGGAAAGAGAGTCAAGCGTCATGTGTTCAAATCTAACAGAAGTCGTTCAGTAACCCGGACTGTCTACGTTTGGACGGTCTGGATTTAGTTTGAAGATCACTGCAAGACATGCCCGAAACCGGTATTAAATCCAAGTTACAGTGTGCAGAATATAATTATGATCGAATCCGTTGATTCTAATTCAAAATTTTTTTTCCATGGGTAAGTCTTGTTTTAATTAATTAGCTTTGGAAAATTCTGATCCAATTTTTTGGTAGGTGTAAATAAGAAAACTAAAACATGTGGTTATTGTCCGTTAGCGAAACGAATTGGTTTCGTGAGAAAACATAGCAGGGTTGGTTGGTCCAAAAGATGTGTTGTCTGGGTGATTCATCTCGTTACAACCTGTATCTGGCTAGCCACCAGGGGCGCATCTACTTTTACTATAGAAAAAAAATTCATTATGGTCTATTAAAATCTCAGACCATTTTTTTTATTTTAATCTAAACCAGAGATAACTCGATAAGTATTTATTATTTAAATTGTTAGACTAAAAACGAGAATTTACTGAATAATTAATCATAAAGAATATTCTCCACTTTAATAACAATTTAAATTGGCAATGTTAATTATTGGGTGACAGCGGTGGGATTGTAGCATCAGGACCCCAATGCAAAAACTCAATAACTTTGAATTTGATTAAGAAGATCGATATAAATTAATTTTACAGGGTCCTTTTTGATTTAAATCCGTTCCTGTTTGTGATGCATCCATGAATTTTCAAGTCTACATGGTCAAAAGATTCCTTGAGGTCGTGTTACACACCCTCGATCCGGGAGAGCGTCTAATTCTCTTACTCAAAATTCTCTGAAGGTGAGAGGCAGTTGCTAATTTTCGCGATGTTACACGCAGTCTTGATTGTATCCTGCTAAATCATTCACTTGACTCACTCGAATAAATTTAAGGCACCTAGCAGTATGAGAAAAATAAGATCGATGTACGATTGCCCTCCTTTACTCCTGGATTTTAAAATAAAAAATGATGCTCTGAAAAAAGAGCTCTTCCGGTTTAGTGTCCTTTTTTATTAATTCTAGGAAAATAAATTCAGGACTATAATGCAAAAAAGGTGCAGTTCGTTCACTAAAAACTGATTTCAAAATAAAAAGTAAAAACTAATAAGTAAAAATTAAAGAACAAACAAAATAGACATCGGAAATGAAAGCTGCTTGTACCTCATGTTAAGCGTATTATGTGTGTGTGTATGTATATGTACAATTTGTACTGATCGTAATTGGGAATTCTGGAACTAATTTGATCACGGATGTATTAATCTGTTACGTCAATGTTCAGAAAAGGCCTCTAATTATTCTTGACTTGTGTACCATTTATTATTATTTAAGTTACAAGATAAAGTAACTTCAAGTTACCTAAAAAATTACTTTTTTCATTTCCTTAATTTTATCATTTAAAAATCAAAGTAACTAAGGTGATAATTCATAAAAACTTAATTTAAAAAAGAATTAGGGGTCATTCACAAAATACGTGATACGTTTAGGGGAGGGTGGGGGTCTGCCGAAGTATCATTCTCCATGTTAAACCAATGGAGAAAGTATCACGCAGGGGGGGGGGG
>NC_046658.1:71681222-71681441 GCF_010883055.1 Belonocnema kinseyi
AGAAGTACCTGAAAAATGTGTCACGTATTTTGTGAATGGCCCCTTAGGCAAAAGTCAACAACAATATATAGTTAGAATAAAATTCAAATCAAATCATTATTATGTCACTCTGAATATCCAGCCCATGATATCAAATTCTGAACGGCTTTTTTCAAACTGAAAATATTAATTTTCAACAAAATACGCCAAACTCTCGCTTTCAGTCACCCCGTTCTCAGC
>NC_046658.1:71681541-71686108 GCF_010883055.1 Belonocnema kinseyi
CCGACACTTGACTAAAAGCGAGAGTTTGGTTCAGTTAAATTTCAAATTTTCCACAAAAACGAATTTGAAACAAAAAGAGATCAATTTTAAACGAAAATTATGAATGGTCAACCAAACAACTAGAGTAGTTCAATTTCCAACCAGAAAACACGAATTTCTAAATAAATAGCAGAACCCTCTACAGACATTTTTTTACCAAAAGAGATGGATTTTAAAAACAAAACAAGACTTTTTAACAAAAGTATTGAATTTTTAAACCAAAAATAATGATTTTCAACTAAAATTTTAGTTATTTTTTAACAAGCTAGTTAAAATTTCGACCAAAATAGTTTATTTTTTTACAAAATATGTTCATTTTATACCAAAATAGATAAACTGTCAACCAAAAATACAAGTATTATAAAATATTATTATATTATATTAAATATTATATTATATTAAATATTATATTATAAAAATATAATATTTAAGTTAAAAAAGATTTTAAGTTGACATAAAACACGCAGTTTAATTCAACCAAAAAAGACGAATTTTCAACCAAATAGCTGAATCCTCAACAATCCAGATTAATTTTCTGCCAAACTAGTCAAATTTTCAACAAAAAAATATGAGATTTTTTTTATTAAAGAAGGTCAATTTTGAAACGAAAAAGCCGAATTTGTATCAAAAACTTAAAAATCCATTAAATTGTTACATTTTCAAACCAAGCGGACGAGTTATCTAAGAAACAGTTTAATTTTCAAACCGAAAATATGACTTTTCAAGAAAAAAGCTACTTTTCATTCAAATAGTTGAATTTTCTACCAAAATACATGAATTTTCAATCAATTAGTTAAATCTTCAATCAAAATAGATGAATTTAGCAAAAAATATGAATTTTCAACAAAATAACAGAATCATCAACCCAAAGAGAAAAGCACAAAGTAACTAAAATTGAAGTTCCAAGTTACTGCAAAAATCGTAACTAAGTTACATTACAATTTACCTTTTTAAAATAATAACGAAGTTACCCTAAAAGTTACAAATAACTTAACTTTTTAGTAATTTAGTAATTTGTAACAAGTTACAATCCAACGCTGAACCAGAATTCTTTATTTTTATTTTTCACTTTACTCTTTTGGAGATTTTTTTATATTTACTTTTGACTCTTTCTTATTTTTTTTAATCAACATACAATAGGAAGACTTAATTAACGTGAGAATTAATTTTGAATGACATCACTAAACGTGTTATAACTTGAAGGAAACTTAAAACCTCTTACTGTGAACTCGAATACATTTTATGTTGCAAATATCAGCTACATCCTTCTTAGTACTGATAAAGATAAAGTTGAATAAAGATGTTTTGAAAAGTTACTTTATAAGGCGGCATAATTTATAGTCTGCCGTATGAATTAATTTAACTTATTTTGCACTTTTAAAGAACTGCCTTACAGATTAATAAACATAATTTCAGAATATTCTAAACTCCCGAAACATAAAAATAACTTTCAACCCGAATTATAGTTTTTAATAAAAAAAAAATCAGTTTAGAATTTTTTTGCACTAAAACCACTTAAACAAATCACCTGACCGCAATACATCTTTTAAAAGAATAATAATATTAAAGAGAAATAAATATTTCAAATACACAAACATCGACCCCCCCCCCCCAAATTAATAAGTTTCTTTTCAGTACAAATTGGAAATTTGATGATGCAGAAAATGAACTCTTTATACTTCGAACCCTATAATTTTATTAAAGTAAATTGACTACAGAAATAAGAAACGAACATTTTCTGCGAATGACGTGCGTGAAAGTAAAGTGTTGTTGCCCTTTGAAAAAATCATTATTTGTAACGATCTCTGTATTTTGACGATTCACCGAAATATTTTTATGATAATAATTGAGGATTCAAGGCTAAAATTCTACTGCTGAAAGCACTAGAATAAAATTAATTAAACGGTTTTATCTATAGTCTTTCTGAGAAAAAGGCGAAGCCGGAACAGGAGATGGATTGTAGTCCGGAAATTTTAGGAGGACTATATAAACTGATGAAAAATATTTCACAACTCATCTCGAAATTTGGGACGAGTCGATTTATGTACTTCCTAAAAATAAATTTTATTACTATTTCTTTTAAGCAGGTTTCCGTAAATATAAAACTTCCTTTCATCACATACAATTGCCAACAAAAAATCTTCTTATGGATGATTCATATATATATATCAATTATCATATTTATTTATACTTTGATTTCCATTTATAGAATCTGTTTATAGATTCCTATAGTCCTGTCTGAGAATGTATTTAAATAATTTTTTTGGTGTAATTTATTTATTTGATTTATATAATTACATTTTTGATTTAAAAATGAATGATTTCTCAAGAAATCGACTCAGGTTTTTTTGTAAAGGTTATTTAATTTGTTTTTTCTATTTATTCCTTGTTTCCGGTGGATAGTTTTACTAAAGGGTTCGTTAGGATCAATACTCCTTGCTTTCGAGGAAGTTGCTTCAAGAGACTGAACTTGAATTTTTGCGTCATAATTGTCGCTACGTTCAAAGAGAATAGACAATAGACATGAAACTTATTCTTCAGAAAACGATTGAAGCAGAACAAAACTTTGTTTTATTCACCTTTAAAGAAGTATGTACTGAGTAAACACTAAATACACTGAATTGCAGTTAGAATTACAAATGTGAGAATCTTGAATTTTGAAGCTTACGTATTTTTACTTATTCGTATTTGAAAATAACTCAAATTTAAATTTAATTAGTTCCATTTTATTTTAGATGTGGATATATTAGAGATTTAGCTTTGAAATGTTTCAATTTTAGAAGGTTTCTTTCCAAAATTGTTCAATTTGATCGTTTTAAATGATAAATATTTAATCTATTTTAAAAATAAAATTAGTTCGAGAAACAAATTGGATAAACAAAAACCAAATTTGAGCGTTTTATGGCAGGATTTTTTTTTACTTAAATCTGCCTTAAAATGCGTCATAGGAGAAGCGTTTTACTTAGTTAAATGGACAAAAGAGTATAATTTTTCTTTTATTTATAATTATTCAATAATTCATTAATTCATTCTCTTTTTTCATAATTTTTAGCTTTAAAATCTTTTTTTTTTCTTTTTAACTTAAAATAAAAATAAATTTGATCGCAAAGCATTTATAAATATTATTAATTCGCATTTTTTATGGCCATATTACAATAAAGAAAGCAACATTTTGGGATTTTCGGCCACAATAATTGTTCTTTTTACGCTTATCGACTTTATAAAATGCGTGTTAGAGTTACTCATTTCAATTAATTAATGATTAAAGAATCACTAAGTTAATCATAAAAAGTTTCGTGTTTTTGTTTTATTTTTCAAACATTATTTTCTGTCCCTCCTATTGTACATCAAAATTTCTTAACGGAAATAAAAAAGGTTTTTGTTGGTAATTGAGAATCTTCATTATCACAAACTTTTGTTTAATTTCTTTATAAAAATTATATATTGAAATATACTCAAGAGATTGTGAACTTCTAGAAGCATATTAAGCATGAAAATAATTGAATTGAGAATAAGGGGTGATTTTTATAATAATTGTTTATTAAAATAATAAAATAAATAATATCGGATGTAAATGAAAGAACTTTTTTAATAGTAAATTCTAAAAACTATTTAAATTTGAACGCTTGAAAGTTTGAATACGGAATTCAAAATGGTTAAATAAAATTAGTCGTATTCGATCGAAATCCTTTCTAGAAATGTATTTTATTTTCATTAGCTACAAGATAAAACAATTTTGTTAACTACACCGAGGTCTTTTTTTGAATGCATATGTGTTAAAGGGCTCTTTGGCGTTATCTGTGCTTACTATAAGTGTGGAAAATTAAAAAAGTAATTTTTTAAAGGAGGCTAAACATGCCATCTTCAATCGCTGTCTTAATCATTCATTAAAGAAAAAATATATAAAATTATAAACTCATCAGTAAATTCACACCAGATTTTTATAAAAAAAAAGAATAATCTCATAAGCACTTGATTGTATGACATAAAATACCGCTGCGAAGTACATACTATATGGATGTATTCGCTATGGGTGTATTTATTTGTGCTCATTCAATGAGCATAAATTTCCTTCCTTTTGGAGAGGTCTTTTCAATGAACAACTTTTTAACTTACGATAGTTTTATATTCCAATGAAAACTTCATAGAAACAATCCAACTTTTTTTAAACCTTCTAAGTGCTATTGATTAATCAAAATGGGTCATAGAAAGTTCGGCAATAGATCAATCCACGCGTCTCGAAGACGCGAACAATGTCGTCACATTCCCAAAATAAAAAAATCCAGATATAGATAAGGAAAATAATGTTATTAACATACACCAAACTCTCGCTTTCAGTCAATTGTCGGGGGTTGCCTTCAAATGGCCTTGGACTGATTTCGGGAGGACAGAGACGTAAGGAGCGAGGCCTGCCTGACTCGTTTCCAATTGGAATATATATATATACGAGGGTGGATTGATAAGTTTCCGGCCTGACCAAGAAAAACAACGTTTTTAAGAATTTTTTTTTTTATTTCTCAACATAATC
>NC_046658.1:71686208-71690395 GCF_010883055.1 Belonocnema kinseyi
TATATATATATATATATATATGTGTGTGTGTGTGTGTGTGTGTGTGTGTGTATGGATATGTATGTCATGTCGCAACCGCTTTCACCCTACTCCCCTGAGAAACTGCGTGATCCAGCAGTTCTAGCAAGGCTGAGAACGGGGTGACTGAAAGCGAGAGTTTGGTGTATTTGAAAAAGATATTAGTACTTTATGATAGGTAATGAAAGGTTCTTATTTTCGGTAATAGGTGCGCCTGCAAGCCGCAAACAAATATATCATATAAATTAATGTTGCAATCCCAGTATTAAAAAAGTTTTTCTCATATCAATCAGATTAACAATATATTTATTGAATGTATAAATCGGCATTGCTAGATCATAAGAGGTCATAGAAGGTTCGTCCACACTTAATTTGGCGTCTCTCGAATACGCGAACAAACAAGTTAAATACAGTACTGTAGTATTTCTAATATGGACAAAGTTTTTCTCACATAAACAGAATATACAACAAAATTTTAAACTTCATAAATCGATACAACTGGGTTTTAAAAGTTTCAACGGATCGATCGATGCGTCTCAAGGACGCAAACAAAAACACTACGAATAGTATTGTTGTATTTTTAATATTAAAAAAATCATATGTAAACAGAATAAACTATTTATTTTAACATTATGAATCAATAAAGTTTATCTTATATGAGCAAGGTAATTTTTGTTTGAAAGCGCTAAACGCAGAAAAAAAACTACTTCTAAATGGCCGTTATAGCACAAAATCCGATTAGACCTTGATATCAGTCGGATCTACAATTATTCTAAATTTAATGATCATAGCTCCTTCACTTTTCGAGATATGGTAAACACAAAAAAGTCACACGCGAATTATATCAAAATATGTCAAAAAATTATATTTGAAAATTTAGGTCATCACAAACCTCCCTTTATGAGGAAGCAAAATTCATCAGCGACCTTTAACCAAATTTTTCGTACTCAAAACCAATACTTATCTCTGTAAACAAATTCTCCTCTTCTAATGAAATGTTTGAACTACAATGGTACAATGGTACGAATGACTCCAGACTCATGAAAATCCCATTTTAACACCTGGTATTTCTTGGATTATATCGTACCATATCTTCATTTGAAAACACAATTGAAAATGTAAAAATGTTAATCAAGCTAAATCTGAATATGCATTCGAAAAAACACCTAGAGTATCTATCATGCGTGAATCCACAATCACAAGTAAAAGCCAATGTGGATGTTTTCACAATTTATAAATACTCTGGTAAGAGGAAACTCGTGGCCACTCGAGTCTCGGTTGACGAAGACTGCAGTTTGTGGTTTCCAAAATCAGATCTACCTATCAGTTATCAATATCAGATTTTCAAAACTAAAATAAGAATAAGGACTACCAAAAGATGAGATACCCAACCTTGTGGGAGAGCACATCTCTCCTTCTTGTTCTGATCCTACCAACTTATGCTGACCAAAATTTGATTCAGGCTGTCCAAAACTCCAGGAATTTTAGCTGCAAGGAACCGCAAAATCGAGCCTACAATCTACAGGATTTGATGCAAGAAGTTCAACAAAATTCAGCAGAGACTCCAACCCATCCTGCTTACATTATTTTAAAAAGATGTGATGCTCACTCTGGATGTTGTCACACCACTGAAATGAGTTGTTTTCCAGTCACAAGTTGGAATTACTTTGAGGATGTGGAAATAAGAATTTGGAACGTGGAGACCAACAAGACCAGGAATATATGGATTAGAATCGAGCAACATCGCAAATGTGCTTGTGAAGAATCCAACATCAGTGACAGGATCGCTCAAGAAAGCCGGAAACCTCGTATTAAGATCCTCTCACCTTAGTGTTTTGTTCAGAAAAATCTTGAAAGAGAAATTATAAATCCGGAAAAAAGTAGCGAGAACAATATAATGATTAGCTATTTATATCCTGGATTATCTTTTGAACAATCGTCAGAAAGAATTCTATAAAAACTCTTCTATAGTGACCTTTTTTGAAATCATAAAAATCGGTGAAGAAAAGTTGGTGATTCTCTTTCAGATTATTCATGAATTCTGTGGTTTCACTTTGGTTCTTCAATGTGCAGTAGGATCAAGATAGAAAAATGGTTTGTGAAATTGTTTAATGAAAGTTAAAAGTGTAGTAAAATCTCAGTGGGACAAAAATCCAAGGTGTTCAGAAGTATATGTGTGTTACGAAAATTTGAAGTGCTGAATAAGTAATCCCAGTAAAGATTCAGCGAGACTTATGAATTTAGAACCAGACGTTCTTGAAGTGAAATTATTCTGGAAAAAAATTGGCTTCACTGTTTAAATATGTACGAGGAATATATTTGGCAGAGTTCCCAGTGAATCTCTTTGCGGCGCCAGTAAATCGATTCATCAAGAGTCTGCTTATCATCATGTAACAACACCTGTTTCTCGTAACCGCCTCGTCTGTCAGAGAAAGAACATTTTTTTTTTATAAGATCATTGAAGGAGTTCTGAAACTGAAAAGACTTCTGACGAAATTCAGGAATCAGAACTCGCAGGGAAAATGGTGATATATTACTATCCTGCTAGTTTAAGAAACAAAAAGCAGTATTTATTTATTGTTGTATCGTCTAAAATTGCAATTGTTCAATTTTAAAAACTTATTTACATTCCAATAATTTCATTATGAAATACTAGTGCATAAGAACTACATTAAAGTGTAGATGATTTAAATTTGTAATTATTTCATTTTTTTTGTTGAAATTGTTTATAAAAATTAAAACCGGGTTGATTGGTAAAAGACTTGAAATTTGAGATTTTTTATTTGGAATGTTCATATTATCACGCTTTTAGTTAGAAGTTGTTAAATTTGTAATGATGCTTTTTAAAAATAGTCCGTTTTAGAGACTGCCATCTTTTAAATGGGAAAGTTCAAATTTCATATCAAACACATTTTTTAAACGTTTTGTATTTGAGTATACAATTTTTGAAGTTGAATGAAATATTTATGCTTTTTTCAGTTTCATATTCGAAGTTATGTACCCGTCAGTCAATTAAAGCATACTTTTAATGTTTATGCCTAGTCTCCTAAAATTAATCTCACACAAAGTGTATTCCTAAGGATGATTTAATGTTTTCAAATAAGATATTTTTTATAAATTATAATATATAAAAAAACTAAATGCAGGGTTCGGATTGACTAAAATGTTACAAAAAAGTCGCGTAGAATTGCTAAAAGGTTCACAAAAAGTCGCATCACATTTTTAAAGATAATGGAAAAAAGCAGATCAGACACTGAATAGCTGAAATAATAACTATAATAATAATAATAATAACTACAAGCAAAATAAACTTTAAAGTTAAAGCTTTTTTTCAACAAGAGTCATTCAACTTGAAGGATTCTGAATCTGGGGTTAAATATTTTCTTTTCCAACTGTTGACTTAGTCAACTTGGATTATTTTCTGATTAGAGAAGTTTAAAATTTACTATAATTATTATATATAATTTAATACACAAAATTAATATAGGTACAGTCTTGAATAGAATATGAATCGCTTTAAATTCCTAAGATTTCAAGTCGAAATATATTGCATTTAGTTGAGTTTTTAACCATGAGACGAATTTTCATTCAAAAGACAAATTTTTAACAAAAGAGTTAAGGGCATGTGACACAGCGAAATACCTTCATTACCAACCTCACTTTTTCAGTTAATTGCATTTTTTTTTTAATCTAAGAACTTTTGTTTAAAGTAAAATATCGAGCTGAAACTTTGGAAAATGCATTAGAGTACAATAAAGTACTTTAAAGTACTTCATTTGGGTAAGAAATTCACTAAAAGTTTGTTTTACCAAATTGCCTTTTCATTATCTTTCTTCTGAACCTGAATCTTTTTTTCACGCGTCCTTAAGGGCATGTGACATAGCTAAATACCTATATTACCGACCTCACTTTTTCCGTTCACTGAATGTTTTTTTGAACCTAAGAAATTTTTTTAAAAATAAAATCTCGAGCTGAAATTTTGGGAAATGTATTAGAGTACAATAAAGTACGTTTAGGTACTGCATTTTGGTAGGAACGTCACTGAAAATTATTCCATCTTTTTTCGAAACCTCAACATTTTTCGAACGTTCGAACTTTTTTTATACATAAAATATCGGTCTCAAACTTTGAGAAATGCAAGAGCCGAAAGAAAACTACGTTTAAGTACA
>NC_046658.1:71690495-71698443 GCF_010883055.1 Belonocnema kinseyi
ATTTTATTAAAAAAAAAAGTTCTTAGGTTCAAAAAAACATTCAGTGAACGGAAAAAGTGAGGTCGGTAATATAGGTATTTAGCTGTGTCACATGCCCTTAAGTTTCAATTACCTAATATTAAAGACATAATCAATTTTAAAATCCATAATAACACATTTTTCAATATTAAAAGTTTAAAAAATTGTAAAATGGACTCAAATAATTGATTATAATATTATATCTAACAGATACAAAAAAATCAATTTTTTATCTTAGACAAATTCAATTTTAATTCAAGTTTTTTTAAATTTAATAACAATTTAAAATTCTACAATTCAAGCAGTTTTGACTCTGAAACATTCAATATATTTCAAAGTGGTATCAAATTAATAATTATTTTTATTTAAAAGCGCTAATGCAATTTTAATTTCTTTGAAATTTAAGTAATTAATTTTTTAACTTTTTTAATTTTTTCTATTTTCGAAATTTTATTCTGAAATAATTTTATTCACAGATTCTCGATTAGAAAAAAAACTCTTAAATTTATTTTTGACCACTTATTTTTATTGTTATTAGTATTTTTTTAATTATATAGTAGTATTAATATTGAAAACATTTATTTGTGAACAATTGTTGGCAATTGCTTAGTTCAAATACTTTGTATTTCAAGCTTTGGATTTGAATTTTAGATTAAAACATGTTTTGAATTTCTATTTTAGAAGTTCTTATGTGATTCAGGTTGAATCTTAGTAGAGCGAACTTCTGAGGAATACGGAAAAAAGGCGATTAGTCTCTTTTTTGTAAAAAAGAGCAAAAAGCGTAACGCTTAGAGCTCTGTAAACGTAATTTAAATTCAAATGCATTCTCAATCTGGCTATAATGTTAACGAAATTGAAAGTGGAAAATCGCAGCATTGAAAATGTCGAAGACCCCCAGTGCCTACGGAATTTAAATCTTCGTTGTGTTAAGAGATTTAGAGACCTCAGATTAGCTTTTCGAAGAAACTCGTCGTTTAAGAGAATTCCGGTTGATATTGCGAAGCAATAAAATCACGTTGGTTGGTCTTCAATATTTTATTCTAGAATTCCAATTTTCTATAGTACCTAAAAATGAAATATTTCTTTTATTCACTTCTTCATCTGTTCCGATAAAAAAGTTGTAAGAATAATTTTCTCTTCTAGGTAAATTTCCTTACAAATTTGTTCTGTATCTTCAAAAGTGACAGAGAATAACAATTAAAAGTTGACATTTATTTTGAAATACGCATTTTATGTGAAATTTCAAGATCAAACAAAGAAATAAAAAGCGTTTTTCAGATAAAACCAGAAATGTAAAATTAGTTCATTTGAAATATTAAAATTGTTCAAAAAGTTATTTCTGATTATAATGTGCATTGCATTTTTTTAAATACCTTAGAGTTATTGGAGATATTGAAAGCTAATAAAAATAACCATTAATACTATCAAATACTTTATTATATTTTCCGTGACAGAATTACTTTATATTTTTCAGCCCTATATAAGAAACTAAACAAGTAACATGAATCTATTAACCTAATTTTATTGTAAGCGACAATCAGTTTTTCGATTACGTCAAATAAAATGATAGAGAACTAAAACAAAATCAACGATTGCAGTCACGCTTACAAAATCATATAACCTTCATTGAAAATTGCCAAATATATTGTCCAATATATTTTACCAAAAAGATGGACAATCTTACAATTTACATCTAAGCCACGGCTACAACAAAAATTAATAGTAAAATTTGGATCCATTTTTAAAAGAAAAAGGAAGTCGAAATCAACAACGCACTTATCGGAATGTCCTGATAATCTCACAATACTGAACTAAATTCTTCCGATCGTTTGTACATCACTCAAAATTAAAAACAAAAGATATATTTCGTTTAAGCTGGGCATCGTTATAATTCGAACACTTTTTAGTAATTCGGTATGCGGATCATATTTATTTCTATGACGCAAATTCCTGTGATTAAATTCTCGCGACTTAAAAGCTCCATGAGATTTAAGTCACTCTGCTTCTTATAAAATATTTCCGTAGTCAAATGTTTTACAATTTTCAAAAATTCAGTTATAACTATAAGGGTATTTTCCACGCATTCGTCGTCCTCTCGCTCTTCCTCTTACTGTAGGTCCCTCGTTGGTGCCCCGTGATAAGTGGCCACCACGCATCATGCCTTGCCCCGAATTTTGCCCTTAAATGAAACAAATTTATGATCTCGAGGGATCGTCTTGGAAAAAATAAATAACAAAAACGTAAGGCGAAGTGATTAATTGAAAATCATGAAAATTTAATAATTGGTAATAAATATAATAACTGAAAAACGTTCAAAGTCCTTCATTTCTACTGAAATGGGATTTTTTAACAGAAAAGACAATCAGACAAACAAAAGAAGACTTGAATTATTTTCTTATAATTAATTAATTAATTAAATAAATAACACTTACTTTAGTGACTTTAACTATTTTTCTAGATAAAAAAATAGATATCTGAATACTCTCTTGAGTCAAAAGAACAACTCTAATCAGGAAACATTTGAATCTCCATGAATCGATCTTTATTCATTTGATATAAACCTAAGCACGAACTTCGAATTACAGAAACAATGTATACTGTAATTATCAATTTCGCTCGCTCCGTTTACTTAATTATGCTCTTTATCTAAATTTTTAATCTCTCAAGAGCAAATGAGTAATTATATCATCAAAATCAAAGTCACAAAAAACAAAAACTAGCATGCATTATTCTAAATGGTAGCGATCTTGGTAATAAATTAGATCAAGCTTTTCAATGTCAAGGACTCCTTCTCATAAATAAAACTTAAGCTTGAATGAATTGTTTAGTGCCACATAGGAATAATACCTTGAGATGTTCCGAAAACGTACGCTAAGAAAGTGAAAAAGCTAAATATAAAATCATCAATATTTCAAGTACTGAGATGTAGCTTATCAGACTTGTAGGTAGGTATATCAAGAAAACGCCTCTGAGTGAGAAATTAAAGAAACTTAAGAACAAAATCTTTAATAGTTTCGCCGCAAGAAAATAGCCTCCGTGAAAGAACGCTTGGAAAATGACAATATTTATCGCTCTGAATTCTCACCCCTGTTAGATTGGCTATTGTCCCAGACGATGGGAGTCGGTCTTGCACCGCGTGCCGTTCGGAACGGCGATCTCGTTGATCTCCTTGCACTGTTTCCTCTTACAATGGGAGAAGTACCTCCAGCGGCTGCAGCTGCAGCAGCCAGAGTTCGCTGACGAGTGTTGATGGAGGGAGTTGCTTCAGCTTCACGATTTTCGTCTTTTCCATCGTCCTCGATTATTTCTATTCCCGATTCTTGTGTGGCGTCTACCTCAGCGTCAACGCTGTCATCGTCTACAGCTCCGGATCCAGAGGCACCGGGTTCTTCAGTCTGCTTTTCACCTTCAGAGCTTACGCCTGAAATAATGTGGGTGTGATTTCGTTAAAGAGGATAATCACTCAAACTTCAGAAGGAGCAACAATCCGAAAATTTTCCGCTTTTCCTGGTAAAAAGTTACATTTCTAGGAGAAAATCGCCCACTTTGCCGAACGTAGTTTAGGAGACATTTGCGATTTTGTGAACAGGAATACAAAATATCGAATTTTCAATCTCGGCTCTGTCTGATGACATAGTGTGTCTACTCAAATCTTCGAGAAAAAAATCCCCGACAATCACAGGTTCTTGCCAGGTATCTCAAGCTTTTTCCATGTATAATTTATTGCGAGTTTATTATAAATAATGTTCTTTTAGTTTCTCGGAATATAAATAATATTGAAAGCATAATTAATTATTTCTTGAATTTGTCTGTAAATTCCATGAATTTGAATAATAATTTGAACAAATTTTTATTTCGTCTACTTATACTTAAAATTCAGTGCATATTTAGGTAAAATAATGTGGGTACTAGATTAAATTCATTTAAAAGCGTTTCAAATTCAAATTTTTAACAAAATAGTTGGATTTTCAGCCAAAAATATAAATTTTCTACCAAAAAGATTACAAAAAAAATTCTCAGTTAAATAGTTGCATTTTAAACTTAAACAGATCTATTTTCAAACAAATAGCTGAACTTTGAACTAAAAAAGATCAGTTTTTAACCAAAAATGGAATGTTTCAATTCACAATTAAAAAAGAAAATATTTTGAATTTTTAAGCCAATTATTTAATACATTGTATCTAGTCAAAATCATAACTTAAAAAAATGGAATAGTCCTTAAACAGAAAAGATTAATTTTCAACTGAAATGATAAATCTTCAAGTGGTAAAGTTGAATTTGAAACCAAACACATTAATTTTCAACTAAACCGATGAGGCTTTAAATAGAATCATTACATTTCAACAACAAAATTAGTTTTCAACCCACAAGATTAATTTCTACAAAAAAAGTCAAAATTTTCAACTAAAAAAAAATAATTTTTCAACCAAATATTGAATAGTTATATTTTCAGTAAAAAAATTAATTAAAAAAAAAAAAACAATTTCCAACAAAATATTAAAATTTGAAGGTGGAATAGCTAAATTTTTAACTAAAAAAAAAAAGAATTATTCAAAAGAATATTGAATAGTTATATTTTCGGTGAAAAAATTAATTAAAAAAAAAAAAAAAACAATTTCCAACAAAATATTTAAATGTGAATGTGGAATAGTTAAATTTGCAGTGAAAAAAATAATTTTCAGCCAACGAAGACAGGAACTTTTAACAAAATAGCTCATTTTTCAACCAAGGAGATTAATTTTCAAATAAAATTATTCATTAAAAAACAAAAACAAATTAATTTTTAACAAAAGAGTAACCTCTCAACCTAGTAATTAAATCTCCATTAAAAAATACGAATTTGAACAAAAAATGTAATAGTTGATATTTCAACCAAAAAAGATTAAATTTTTTTATAAAAAATAATGTAATACAATAGAAAATAATAGGTTTTCAACCAAATATATGAATTTTCAAATAAAAGCGATCAAATAAAAAAAAACAACGAATTTTCAAAAAAAATAGTTTAATACATTAATATACAGCTACTTTTACAAATGAATAATCATTTTTATTCAATAAAATATTGAATTTAAAAAAATTAAGTACGCTCTCGTCATTTCAAGGGTTTTCCAGGTGTATAAAAATTCCCTGCCAATGTCGTGTTTTCCAGATAGGGTAGACACCCTGTGACATTACACTTGGTCCTTGGAAGTAACCAGAAGTGGGTAGTAACCAAAGTGGGCCCTTTTCTTACGAAACTTCACAATTTGTTTGCAAAGCCTTCAGGCAATCCATAAATTATAACTTTATTAGCCTAATTATTAGTACATAATTATACATATCATTACAAAGTTCAATATCTAAAAAAGACTTTTAGTTTTTCAATCTGAAAGAAACTTAGGTATTTGAATGAACCATCAAAACATACTTTAAATTATTTAAAATAAATTATAAGAGTCGATACTTAATGCAAAATTCAAAACAAATATACAAAAATTCACAAATTGTCAAAAAATGACTGGCTTTTTCTCTGTTTAAAAATACTAGACTATATTTTGGTTTTCGCAGTCTGTGGCCACCACAATTAAAATTACAAAATCGCAAAATAATTTATTTACTTGGTTATCTTTGTCTAGCATTAAACTTTTTTCTCTCTCTTATTTGATTTTATCAAAAAAAAATTTAATTTGTTGAGTTTTTTCGGGTTACGGATAGTAGCCCATATTGCATAAGTAATTTTTTAGTTTATTAATAACAACATTGAAAAAAATAGATGTGACTTTCGAAAATAAAGGTCAAACATTAATTTCACTTTTTTCGGAAATAAAACTATTCTTTTTTAGACTACATAGCATAAAAAGCTTAGAATGTTTCCTGTAAGATTTATTCAATAAAATATAAATTTTTAATGTATTTTTGGTCTTTGCAAGAATTTTTTTCTGGAAAATATTTATTTTTTCAAAAAATACACACGCTTGGTAAAAAAAAACCTATCGGTACAATAATAACCGTGAAATTTTTATTTATATAATGATATGAAGAGAGCCCAAGTTGATTGGAAATTTTCACGAAATCTTATTACAAAAAACAATCAAATTTTAAACTATTGCAGGCAAACAATAATGAGTTTCTATTAATTTCGAAATAACATGTGTATCATTTTTTAGATATAAAAATTATTTGATTACTTATGGTTTTTCAAAATCAATTATAAACGGACAATTTATAACCAAGTGTTTCAATCGAATATTTTGATTTTAAATTCATATACGGTTCAGCTTTGTTAGATTAATATAAAAACTATATAAGAAATTGAATCCTTACCCTGACTCGCTGCTACGTTTTCAGATTCTGTGATTGCTTCCACCTGAGCGTTTTCTTGTTCTTCTGTGGAAACAATCCGAATGCTAGGAATCGTAGCATCTTCATTGCTATCAACATCTGTCGGAGCACTTTCCAACGTTAATGACATTGGAGCTTCTTGTTCTTCGGAAGGTTCACTGCTCGTCTAAAATAAGAAACCGTTAGTTAAAAATTACTATCCTTATTCAGGGCATCTACTCAAATCCTGGGAAAAAATTCCCTGAAAGTTCCAGGTTTTTCGGGAAACATAACAATTCATTTCTTGCATTTGTCTCAGAAGTACTAAATAGTTCAATTTCAAATACAATAGATAAATTTCCAACCAAATATTTGAATTTTGAACTAAAAAATATCAGTTTTCAACCAGAATGATGAATCTTCAACTGCATTAGACCAACTTCAATCCAAAAAGATAAATTTGTAACAAAAGAATTTAACTTCCAACTAACTTGTCTTATTTTTAACGAAAACGATCAATTTATAAATAAAATTATAAATATTAAAATTGAAATACTTGAATTTTCAACCAAAAAGATAAATTATCAAAAAAGAAGATTAATTGGCAAACAATCAAATTAATTTTCTACCACAAAAGGCGATTTTGTAAAAAAATATATGAATTTTCAACTAAAAAAGACAAATTTTCAGTCAAATAGTTGGAATTTAAATTAAAAAATATCACTTTGCAAATAAAAATGTAGTAGATACATTTCCAGTTTGAAAAATTAATTTTAACCAAACTGATAAATCTTTATCTAAAATGATGAATCTTCAACTGGAATAGTTGAATTTTAAACTACATAGATGAATTTTCAACTAAGATGATGAATCTTTACCAAAAAAAAACGATTTTTCAACAAAACATGAATTTTTAACAAAATAGTTCAATTTTGTACAAAAAAAAGGACAACTTTTCAAGCAAATAGTTAAATTTTATACTAAAAAATAACAATTTTCAACTAAAACTGGAATAGTTAAATTGTCAATTGAAAAAAAATAATTTTCAACCAAACTAAGGAATTTTTAACTAAAATTATGAATCTTCAACTAGAATCGTTAAATTTTCAATCAAAAAGATGAATTTTCAACTAGAAATATAAATCTTCAACTGGAATAATTGAACTTTAAACCAAAAAGGTGAATTTTCAACCATGAAAATTAATCTCTACCAAAAAGACAAATTTTCAATCACACAAAAGATCATTTTGCAAAAACATTGAATAGTTAAACTTTTGATTAAGAAAAGTTTTAAACTGTAATAATAATTGAGACTCCGGATTCTATAACCACGCATAAAATTTGCCTGGCCGCTTCAGGCCGCTCGAGTTGGCCCCTGATGGCTTGAAAATCAGTTTTCGAAAATTCAACTTTTTAAGATATCACTTCATAGGAAATTTCATGGCGCATCTTTTTTCTCTCGACAAAAAAGCAGTATCAAAATAATGTTAGACAATTTTCAAACGCTTCGTTTATCGAGGGAATTTTGAGTAAGACCAAACTTGAAGCGAAAGAAATGTTTATTAGGCTAAAATGAAGTTTTTTGAAAAGTATTACCTTAATTGAGTAATACTTTTCAAAAAACTTC
>NC_046658.1:71698543-71737935 GCF_010883055.1 Belonocnema kinseyi
CGAAAACTGATTTTCAAGCCATCAGGGGCCAACTCGAGCGGCCTGAAGCGGCCAGGCAAATTTTATGCGTGGTTATAGAATCCGGAGTCTCAATTAAACTCTCAGCAAAAAAAAAATTAATTTTGAGCCAAGGAAAAAAAGGTCCAGTAAAACAGCTAAATTTTTAACCAGAAAGATACATTTTCAATTAAAATTATGAATCTTGAACACAAAAAAATAATTTTTAACGTTTTTGTTTGACCAAGTAATACAATTTTTTACTCCAAAAAAGTTGAATTCTGGATGAAAAATGTAGTAGTTGATATTTCGATCAAAATTTTTTTAAATATTAATAACTAAAAATAGCTCAACTCATCGAAAGAAGACGACTTTCAACACGTGTTGCATTTTTTCAACTAAAAAAGAATTTTTTTGTCGAGAGACAGAAAATATTGCAAACAAACTCGTAAATATCTAGAAAAATACATATAGTTTGAACGAGATAATTGAATTTTCAACTAAAGGCGATCAATTTTTAACCGAAAATAGAATCGTTAAATTTTAAGTTGAAAAAAATTAATTTAAAGCCAACAAAAAAAACGAATTTTCAACAAAATAGTTAAAAGCAGTAATATGAAGCTACTTTCAGAAATGAAGATTCATTGATATTGAAAAAATGCTCTCACTTTTTAAAAAATTCTCTAACATTTTCAGGTTTTCCAGGTAGAGTAGACATTCTGTTATTATTATTATTATTGCAAATGGGGACTGATGGATATCCCAAGCTAAATTTTGTTCAATACAAAAATACAGGAAAAGTAGAGACCAGACTGAGAGAGGCCTGTTGATTTGATATTTCAGTATTCTTACCGACGGAGGCATGTCTGCCGCTGGTGAAACCTGCAACGGCGTAGTAGGCACGCTTCTTCCAGTTCCACTATCTTCGAGCTGTGTCAGATCCATCCTTGTATCGTCCATGCCTTCTTGAACGACTTGAGCGACACCGGAAGCTGCTGTTCCGAAAATAGTTCTCGCTGCAGCGCCCGAAGATGTCGTCAAGGAAGGTGTTGAAGAAGCCGTGGCAGGAGCATTTGGCTCGCCAAAGGTGAATCGGCCTTGGGGAACTTGTGGTGAGCTGACAGCCTCTCCGAATCCATCACCTCTTCGCGGAACAAACAATGTAGGCGTACTTGGAACAATACAGTCATCACCGCCGTCTTCGTATCCTTGCTGGGGAAGTAGAAGATGTTGTTGTTGCCTTGGCATCGGAGCGATTCCTCGCGATGAACGAGCAAAGGAAGATGCAGGTTCGCCCGAGGGACCAGCAGAACTGATGGCTTCGGATTGCTGTTGCTGTTGACTTGCAGGAATTGCTGGTTGAGCCTGTCTTGGAACTTCAGCGCTTACTGGATCTTCTTCCATAATAATTTCCACTTCGTTGTTGTCGCCCTCGCCCTCACCTTCAACCCCGTACGGCAATTCCTCCTCTTCCTCCATTTCTTCATAAGGATCATTCTCAAATTCTTCTTCTTCTTGAGCCTGATGGTTTCCTGCCCCTTCGCCCTCGTCACAATCAACGACGACCACGCAACCATCTTCACCCTCTTCGTCCTGGTCTCTTTGACTTGATGTTGGTACCTTGAAAGCAAACAAATCAGGAATGTGAGTAATAAAATAATTACAGGCCACGCAGTCCCTATGGGACAAAATATAGGTACCTAAGGGTACATTTTGTCACGTTCATAGGGTAATTTTTCAGACTCAAAGGGTAATAAATTCAGGATAAATTCACAAGACTTCGAAACCATTCAAGGTAAATTAAAGAGAATTCAAATGAATTGGAAACAATATTATAAATAGAAAGAAATAGTTGATTTCCGTAAAATTAGAATTAATTTAAAAAAATTAAGGTAAACGGAAGCATTTGATGAAACTTCTAAAAATTCAAGTTTAGTAGAAAAATTCAAATAAATTGAAAACAACTTAAAAGTATGAAACAACTTCATTGAATTCAGTAACTTTGAAAATAGCTTATAAAAATTCAATGGAATTTAAAAGAATTTGATGAAATGTCAGTGAATTCAGGGTGATGTTAAAGAATTCAAAATTAAAGAGAATTCCAAAGAATTTAGGGTAAATTAATAAGATATCAAGGTGAATTACAAAAAAATAAGTTCAAATCTCTTCAAATTTTTGAAACCCTACTAATTTTCAGGCAAAAAAATAATGCAAACGAATTGGAAATAATGTTAAAAATCGAACAAATTCCATTGATTTCAGTAAAATTTGAGTAATTTAAGGAAAATGAAAAGAATTCGATGAAAATTATAAAAAATCAACCTGAATTTAAGAATCATTTAAGAGATTTCAAAACAATAAAAAAATAAAGTAAAACCCTTCAATAGCCCTCCCGAGAATTTTCAGCGCTATAGAAGAGTTTCACTGTATGAAAAAATTCATTGAATTGAGTAAGTTTAAAATGAGTTCAGAAAAATTAAAGAGAATCCAAAAGAATTTGATGAAATGCCTAAATACTCAATGTGAGTTTTAAAGACACCCGCGGCTGGCTTCGCTCGCAAGTTTCAGCGCGCCTATGGCCCGCGACTGTTGGTTCTCGCGCTTCGCGCTCAATGATGTATTTATCTCGCGCTTCGCGCTCGATTATGTATTTACTTCGTGCTACGCGTTCAGTCTCTATATCTTCCCACATTCTTGCGCAAACATTTTAATATTAAGACTCAAAACATCCACCAGTGTAATTTGGTGATTATGAATTCTCTTTTGTTAAAAAAGCGTAGCTCGAGAGTTTGAGCGCATCTTCGGCACGCGACGGACGGCTATCGCACTCCGCGCTCGGTCTTTGCATTTCTGCCGCATTCGTGCACATACCATTTAAAATCAAAGGTCAACGGATTGACAACTGTAATTTCGTGATTGTGAACTCTCTTTTATTAAAACTCTTTCGGCTTAAACGAACACATTCTCATCACTTATCTCGTGCTTCGCACTCGATTCTGTCTCAAATGTCAACTTTTCTACATTGTACACAACCCTTTTATATCAAATATAATACATTTTTTATGCAACTCTGCCTGGGATTGCTTATTCAGACATTACAAAATAAAGCACAAATTGTATTTATCATGATTATTTCAATATTTGTTTCGTATTTTGCTTTAAATTGTATTCTTTGCGCGGAAACATGTATTATTTCAATCAATTTACATCATTACAATTCATAATATGCATAAAAATTGAATCATACTAATTCTTATTTCCTTGTTTTTATAATTCTTTTATTTTTAATCTTGTTTTTACGATTAAAGAAAAGCTATTGTGCATCTGCATATGGTCCAATACAGGAAACTATATAGGATCCTTTGTCCTCTATCGTCTTTTCTTTTTTCCAAAAATTTAATTTTTTTATTTTTAAGATTATTTTTTACGATTGAAAGAAAATCTACTGGTCCTATCAAAAAATGATTAATATTAAATTTATAGATTTTTTTAGGCGAACAACTTTTGTCTGTTAATTTTAGTTCGTACTTATGTCGTTTAAAAAAAAATTTGATATTTTTATTTTGAATGTTATTTTTACGAATAAAGCAAAAACTACGTTTCCTATCAAAAAGTATAGCTCTTTTTTGGATAAACAAGTTTTATGTAATTTTTTTGTAGCTTGTGTCGTTAGTCCAATTTAAAAAAAAAATTTATTTTAAATGTTTTTTACGACCAAAAACAAAAACTACGCGCCCTATTGAAAATTGATTCATTACAAATTTGTAGGTCTTTCCAGGACGCGCAATTCTAGCTTATTCATTTTTTTCGTATCTTGCATAGTTTGACCTAAAAATGGAATTTTGGATTTTTCATTATTTTTGGTTCGATCAAATTTAGAAATTTCAACTTTTCAACCAAATTAAAAAAGTTGCTATGATAATCTTGTAGGTCTTTCAAAAATCAACGTTTTTCTTCTCGTGATTTGTTTTCATATCATGCGTTGTTTGCCGGAAAATGTTCATTTTAGTTTGTTTTTTTGGATTTTGAAAATGCTCTAAATCTGATAATTTTCTTTTTATAGAAAAAAGTCATAAGGATAAATTGTTTGAGTTTCTAAGTACAATGATTAATCGTAGATAGAATTTGAATTATTGAAAAAATGTGGTTTCAGAAATTTTGAAGATGCGCTCGCTTTTTCAATTTTGATCCAGAATAGCTGGTTTATGAACTTGATCTTTCTTTTTAGGCCTTAAAAACGTGTGCCAAAGCAGAATCTAATCTGATCAATTTTTCAAAAGTTATCGTGCCTACAGAATACAGACATACGGACAGACAGACAAACACCTTCGTAATAATCGTTTTTTCTGGCTCAGTGGGTCTTAAAACGCGGAGAATTGACGAAAACCTACAAAGTGAAATTTTACGTAAAACCAATACCTTCTCATTAGAATGAGAATGTAAAAAATGTTTCAAAAATCCATTGAATTGAATAGAATTGGAGTGAGTTTAGAAAAATCAAAAAAATTAAAGATAAATTAATAAGAATTTAGGACGAATTCCAAATTAACTGCAACAAATATTTTTAAATCTCTTCAAACCTTTGAAACCCTACGAAATTCCTCACTTTTTGTGAATAAACTCTTTGAAATCCATTAAAATATTTAAATTCCTTAAACTTATCGAAGCCCTTGAAAATCTGGAAATTGTTTAAATCCCTTGCAAATGCCTTGGAATCTTTTAAAATACGATAAATATTTCAAAGTCTTTGAAATTCCTTCAAACTATTGAAATAAATAAAAAAAAGTTCTGGCAGCCTTTTAAAATTTCTAAAAATATTTCAAATCCTTAGATATTTTTTCTAATTCCTTAAACTTTTTAAAGCTCTTGAAAATGCGTGAGAATCTTTTACAAAATATTTAAATATTTAAAATTAGTTTACAATTTTTTTAATTGATCCTCAGGATCAATTAAACAAAAATTTTTAAATATTCAAAAAAATCCATTGAATTGAGTAGAATTAAATAAATTTAGAAGAATTTACGTGAATTAATTTTTTTAAAATAATTCCAAACAATTAAAAGAATTCACAGATCCAAAAAATTGCAATCTCTCCAAATCTTAGAAACCATTCGAAATACCTCACTTTTCTTGAATAAATTCTTTCAAGTCCACCAGAATAATCTGCATTAACAGTTATACAGTCGTGCATCCTTTGACTGTCATTTAAAGACTTGCTCTAAAGAACACTATTAGAAATATTCCGCTTCACCGTTTCTACAATCTCATTTCAGAAACTTTAAGTTGCCCACGTATTATTAAATCCCATTAAATTCTATGAAATTTGGCAATATTTTATGAAATTATAGAAATTTTAATCAAATACATTGAGGGCTTTAAAATCTCTTGAAATCATTGAAATCCTTGGAAATCTGATAAAATCATGTGAAATCTTTTAAAATATATTAAAACCTTATAGGTCCTGCAAACTGATTCAATTTCTTGCGAAATTCAAAAAACGTCTATACTAAGGTATTCCTAACGCACTGAAATACCTTCATATTAATGCAATTAATCAAAAATCCCTTGGACTTTTTTTAAATTCCCTAAAATATATCAAATTAAAAGATCTTGGAAATGCCTCAGAAGTTTTGAAAATACCCTAAAATTTTATAAATCCCTCAAATTATTGAAGTACATTAAAAATTTCTCGGACTCTAAAAATACAAATATATAATACAAATAAAATGTAGAGCAATTAAAGTTGATCTTTCTTGTTGTGAAAAAAGTTATTACGTTTAAATATTTTCAATCGAAAAGTCTGTCGAGGTAGGTTTGAGCAATCAAAAACTTCCAGTGGACGAAATGTTCAGCAGTCTGTAGAACTTTTTTGTAAAGTTTTACTCCAATTGAAAGAGCCGTTTATGAAGCTCGAGGATTTTATTATTGTGCGCGCAGTGCCGTGAGTTTGAACTCGTAGCGGAGGTTTGGAGACCAACAGATCATCCAGATGTAGACGAGTAAAATATTATTTTCTAACGAACTCATTATTTTCTAACGAACTGACATAATTTTGTTACAGAAAAAAATTCAGACTGATGACATATTTTTATATTATACACATATTGTTTCGTATGCATTATTTTGATCAGTATATAGCCCTTAAATTATGCATCTATCTTCCTCCTTTTTTGGCTTGTGTGAACGCCTGAACTGTTTTATTCGAAAATGTAAACATAAACAAAAACGTGAACAAAATCAAATACTAAACAAAAGAGGACAATTATTATGATTTTGGAAATAAAAGGGCAAAGAAGTTTCTTTCAATTTCGACGTTTAACTTTCCATTGTCTAGGCTATGCTGAACCATTTTCAAAATCTTAATAATGTCCCTCTTTTGCTGAGTATCTCATTTTGGCCAATTAAGGAGAAAGAGAAAAGCATAATTTAAGAGTTGTATCCTGATCAAAAGAATATATCCACAATACTACCGGTCAAAAGTTTGGGTTCATCTCGTTTTTGACAATTGATTAAGTTCTCTTAATTTTAATTATGTCAAAGCTAAAATTTTGGCTCCTTAAAGATTTTAATGCTCTTAATATTCTGTATAAAATGAACCCAGGATGAAGCCTAATTGTCTATTTTTCGAGTAGATATTGCAAAAAAAGTCTAAATTTCAATGTTTTCTTAAATTTGTAATAACTTCCGTAATAATTAATATTTTTTAATTTACCTAGGCTCATTTTAAAGCTACTTCAAGTTCTTGCTCTGTCATAATATTCTTTTTAGATTTACGGTCATAACGCTCTTGTGATACTGTGGAAAAATAGTGTAAATTCTCGCACTGTAATAAGAAATTTTTTCAAATTTACAAGCATAAGCTGTTGTGACAATGTGGAAAATAGCTTAAAAATGAGCCTAGGTAAATTAAAAAATATTAATTATTACGGAAGTTATTACAAATTTAAGAAAACATTGAAATTTATGCCATTTTTGCAATATCTACTCGTAAAATAGACAAATGGACATCCTAGGTTCATTTTATACAGAATTTTGAAAGCATTTAAACACTTAAGGAGCCAAAATTTTAGCTTTGACATAATTAAAATTAAGAGAACTTAATCAATTGTCAAAAAAGAGGTGAAGCCAAACTTTTGAGCGGCAGTGTATATCATCAATAAGAACTTTTTTCTGTACAAAATTATGTAAGTTCGTTAGAAAATAACAGTTTCCACGTCCATATCTGGATGACAGTCTTACCTCCTGCGCCTCGTTGGCTCCAAGCCTCCGCTACGAGTTCAATCACACGATACTACGCGCACAACAATAAAACCCCCGTACTTTATAAATGGCTCCTTTAATTGAAGTAAAAATTAACAACAACAAAACTGCTATAGATTCTACTGAACATTTCTTTTACTGGAAGTTTTGACTGCTGAAACTTACCTAGATAGAATTTTCGATTGAAAATATTTAAACGTTCTTTGTGCATTTATCTAGAAAAAACAATAACTTTTTGCATAACGAAAAAATAATAATTGCTCTACAAGCTAAAGTACAGTTTTATGCATAATTAGTTAAAATTATAAGTTAAAAGTCCCAATAGTTTCTGAGTTAGACCGAGTTGAAGTTAAAAAATACGAAAATTTGACGCTGTGTGTTTTTTCAATTATTTAAAAAAAATAAGAAGCTACAACATATGTCCACCAGAAAAAAGATGCGCAATCTAATTCTCTATAAGAGTATGTATTTTAAACATTAAATTTCAATAATGTTTTGAAAAGCTGTCCGGGATCTTCCCACTCATAGAAAAATATTTTATATTGCGTTCTACGATGCGGCGGTTCATTTTTCAACGAAGATGATGCTTAAATTAAACTTTATCAAAAAGATATCTTTTAGATGGCAGTATTTTTATGCGTCTTCGTATTCTGAATTGTCTACTTAATTAAGCATAGTCAAATATAAAGTTTTTCAAAGCTCTATAGGCTTTGATTATACACATTCTAATCGTGAAACTCGCGCTGCGAGCTCGATTTTCTCATAACTTTTGTCCTTTTTCCAAACATTTTTATTTTATTTTTTTATTTTCGATGTTATTTTTCACGAATAAAACAAAAAGTACGCGTCCTATCTAGAAGTGATTCTTAAAGAAATTGTAGATCTTTTTTGGGATAACAATTTTGGTTAATTCATCTTTTTTCGTGTCCTACATAGTTTGGCCACAAAATGGAATTTCTGATTTTTCATTACTTTTTGTGAAATCAAAATTAGAATTTCTGATTTTTCAAGAAAATCCAAAACTTTGTTATGAAAATCTTGTAGGGCTTTCAAAAATAAAATTTTTTCTTCTCTTAACTTTTTTTCATATCGTGGATTTTTGGGCTTAAAATTTTGATTGTCGGTTGATTAAAAAATTTTTGAAAATGCTATAACTCTGAGAATTTTCTTTTTATCGAAAAAAGTCATTAGGATAAATTGTTATTTCTTTTCAATACTATAAATATCCGCGAATAGAATCTTCAAATTAAAAAAAATTGGTCTAAAAAATTTTCCAAAATGCGCTCACTTTTTGAATTTTTATCAAAAATGGTTGGTTAACGAACTCGTCGTTTCTTTTAGTACCTAAAAAAAGTGTGCCAAAGATGGATTTTATCAGTTCATTTTTTCGAGAGTAATCCTGTTTATGGACGGCCGGACAGCCGGACGGACAGGCACAATCGTTAAAACTTGATTTTCGGATTCAGGTGGCTTTGAAACGTGGAGATCCGTTAATTAGAATACTTGAATTTTGAACCAAAAAGATTAATTTTCTAACAAAAAATACTATTTTTCAAACAAATAGTTGAATTTTTAGGTAAAAAAATGTCAATTTTCAGTCAAATAATTGAAATACCGTTAATTCAAAAGATAGATTTTGAATTAAAGTTCGAACAGAAATCTAACTTCTGAAAAAAAAGGTATGCAAAAAAAGCATGGAAAATATTTACAATTAAAAAAAGACTTCCAAACTACCCCACTTTTCGGCTTAGTAGACCAAAATAACAATTGAAAAAAAGAGGGAGAAAATAAATTTTCAACCAAAAATAGAATAGTTCACTTTTCTCTTAAAAATCTAATGCTTCATGAAAAAACGCATTTTCAGCAAAAAAATTCAATTTTCTACATTTGTTAATAAAATTGATTTTCAAGAAAGCAGTTTTTTTCAACCAGAGATGAATATTCAATTAAAATGACAAATCTTCAACAACAAAATTAATTTTTAATAAATGCGCTTAACTTTTAACCAAGTAGTTGAATTTTTAAGTAAATAAATTAATCCGCAACCTAATAAACACACTTATATACCATACGATTGTAGACAAAGTAGAAATCACTTTTCAAAATTGACCAAAATTATTTAAACCATGAAAACTTAAATTTTACTGCAATCAGAAGTAAATTCCCGTTTGTTTTTTTTTCATATTAGATTCTCGGTTTCTCGGTCAAGTCGCCACCCTGGTAAATGGAAGAGCATTTAAAAAATTGCAATTAATCAAAAAAGAATTACAAAAACAAAAAACCTACTTGATATTCAATTTCGGAAGCACTTTGAGTCGCAGAAGGCGTAACTTCCTGCTGGCGACTCCTCTTGGTCTTCGGACTCGGGATCTGTTCCTGCCGATGATCAGCACCTTCCACTACACCAGACGCTGAAGCCGACGAATCCAAAGTCCTCGGTCTCTTGTGTCCAGTCGATGTCTGTGACGTGCTGACAGACTGTGTAGAGCTGCTGGCAACGGACTGCTGTTGTTCACTCGCTACGGCTTGCTGCTGTTGCTGCTCAACTCTAGGACTCACCAAAGCCACAGTTTGCTGTTGCTGCTGCTGTTGGCACTGTTGTTGCTGAACCGTCACGATCTCAGCACTCTCTGGTTCCTCTCTCTGCGTCGATTCTGCCGATCCACTGAGCTGAGGTTGAACTGCAAGTTGTCTCAAATTGTTCGGAGCCGATTGCGAGGAGCTGCTCGTACTAGCTGGCTGATAATCCGTGTGACTGCTAGTGGGTGAACTCGTCTCGGTTGTGTGTACAACTTGCTGCTGTGGCTGTTGTTGAGGCGCAACCAAAACAGGAGCCGAGGCAGTTGTCGGTAAGACAGCAGCTGTTCTCGATTGTACAACGACACTCATTGGTCGAATGCTCGCAAAGGGAGTTTCCGCTCTAGCAGACATGGGTTTAATATTCGCTGTGGGTGGTTCTGTTGTGGCACTGGTACCACTGACTCCTGAGAGTTGCCTTTGAAGTTGAGCCACTTTCTTTTCCAAAGCTTCCTTCTCCGCGAGACATTCCGTTTTTTCATGTTCGAGTCTTGCTACTCTCGCCTCAAGTTGAGACCTCAAGGCGTTGAGTCTGGCCTCGTGTTCAGCGGTGGAGTCATTGTCACTCGGGTCATCCCTTCTAGCTTTTAGATCACTCAATTCTTTCTCGTATTTCTTCCTGAATTCAGTCAGTTGCACGATTTTCGTTCTTGCATTCTTAAGAACAACTTTAGCTCGCTCCTCCTTCTCGGTACACGCCCTGTTGATCACATCAATCTCCTTCTTCAGATTCTCCGATTCACTCTGATAGGCAGTTACCTGGCGATTTAGTTCCTCAATTTGAGTTGTCAATTGATCGTTTCTCTCTCGTAATTCCTGAGTGAGTTGGGTCTCTCGTTCCTGAGTGACTTGCTTCTCTGCTTCAGCTGCATTGGCATTTGCGGCTCGCAATTCTTCAGCCTTAGCCTTCTCTTCCAGGACGGTCTTAGTCAGTTCTTCGTATTGGGTCTTGTACTTCTTAGCGATCTTTCGAATCTGCGTTTCCTTATTTTTTAAATCATTCAATGCAGTTTCCTTAGCGGCGAGTTCTTCCCTTACAGTCTTCAAGTCGTTCTCTTTAGTATTCGAGTCGGCGACAGCCTCCTTCAGATCTTGTCTTAGTTTGCGAGCTTCCTCGGAGACCTTGGCCAGTTGTTCACTCTGGGTTTGTACTTGCTGTTGAAGCTGGGCGACCAGATCGTCTAATCTCGATTTTTCAGCCTTGAGAGCGTTGAATTCTTCACTCATCTTAGCGTGAGTTTCACGCTCGGAAGTCAGCAACTTGCTAAGATTCTCTCTTTCAGTTTGCAATCTTCGCCAATCTTCTGGACTTGCCTTGTTTGCTCTTTCCACTAAAGTATTCGCCCTCTGTCTCCATCTAGTTGCTTCTCCCTTGAGACTAACATTCTCCTGCAATTAAAGCCGATTTTTGAGTAGTTGAAAATCTTGAAATTATCTGGTATTACTTTGTGGGAAGGATATTTTTACTGATATCTATTAATAATTAAATTTAACTTTAACTATACATATTTTAGGGATCGCGGTGGTTCAGTAGTTTAATTTTAGGTAAAGAGGAAGCTTGCTTCCGTGAAAAGTATCGTATAGAATTCTCGTAAATTTCACGAAAGTGCCCTCTACCTAACAGTAGTCCCTTTCTTCGAAACAGTTTAACAAATTATAGTCATTTTTGTTTTTAGAATATTAATTTTAGTGACCTTGAGAACAATGTGTTAAACACCTCTACACGTTGTACTGATGAAAATATATCACAAAAAATGTAACCCCATCAAAGATTTTAAAATAAATAAACAATAGGATTAAAAAATACACATAATGAAATTTTTTTATCAGAAGGTAATTTTAATTTTTAATTTTTGTCAATTTTCTTTTTCTAGTTTATTCTGTTTAGTATATAATCCTAAATTGTCCAAAGTATTTTGCTAAGTAAAACGTCCTACTTTGCTGTTTTTGTTTTCTTAAAATACTTGACATTGTTTTTCTAATGTATTTTTACCACTTTCATACTCTCAGATATTTAAAACCTTTGCTAATAAAAACTAAAAAAAGATTATAGTGTAAAAAAATACAGAAATGAAATCAATATATTATTCACGAAAATAACCAAATTGTGAAGATAAAAATATGTTCAAATTTGCATTGTGCTAATATGTAAAACCCAGTTTTAAATGAATTACATATACTTTTTGGCATATTATTTTTATTTCTAAAATTTTGTTTCTAAAAACTACAGTCTACGTTACAACTAATTTTAAAATCTTTCTTCCCGGTTCGCAAACATTTTTCAATGTCAATAAAATTAAAAAATTTGAACTCCAAAGCTCAACATTTTTCCATTTAAAGTAATAGAATAAACTACAAATTAAAGCACTCAAAGTAGAACTCTTGAATTTGACACTTTTGAAATTGAACTTTAAAAATTTTTTAATTAAAAAAGCTTGCATTCAAATCCTGAATACTTTACACGTAAACAACTGGAGGTACTAACACTTTTCAATTGAACAGTTTTAAATGCAATGCAGATAACTGCATAATTTCGAATTTTTACCTTTAATAAATTAATGAGTACCAAAATTCAGATTCAATTCTAAAAATATAAATTTACGTTATTGTTTTCAATATTCCAAATTAAAGAATCAATGAATTAAAAAATTTTTAAATTATATTATTATAAACAATTTTAAACTAGAAACGTTAAAAATTAGAAAACTATTTTGTTTTTAACCTGCAAAAATCTAAATTTTGTTTTAAATTAGGCTGTGGCTATTTGCACCGAAATTTCGGTACGAATAGCCGAATTTTCTCGGTACACACTTCGTTTAAATTATTTGAAATCATTTCAAATTTTTAATTAATTTTGAATCTTTTCAAAACTTTTAAACACCTCAAACAATTCAGTTTTAAATTGTTTACTTTATTTGGTCAAATAACAACAGTCAAATATTGCAAAATATTAAATAATTATTCTTTTCCTTAATTAAAAAATTTGAAATTGAATGGATTAAAAATCGAATTTTTTATACTGAAGCAGTGTTTTTAATTTAATGAAAGCCTTTAATTACAGATACATTATTTTGAAGTTATTTTCCAGTTTAAAATAGTTTATAAAGTTTCAATCGCACGTTTGCATTTTTTTAATGACTAAGGCTTTCGAATTGAAATAGTTTAATTTTTAACGTTAAAATCTGGACATGTTTTATTTTGAAAAGATTACGAATCGTTTTTTCAAATCAATTAATGTTAATACTTAAAGTAGAGATTCATTAAAAAATAATTTACTTATATTTACAGTTGAAAAAAGAAAAAGGTTTTTTCATCAAAAAATTTCAACTTCAAACGCTCTTAATTTTTAATTGTGTAAGTCTTCATGAATTAATTTCAAAATTCTTTAAATTAAACATCTAAAATGAAAATTTTTTAAAGTAGAAGATTTTCGAACTAAGCATTCGAAACTGACTGATGTCATGATTGAAAAATATAACAATGCAACTAATTATAATTTTTATTAACTTGTAAAATCAATCTTGAACAGTTTGTTGTTCTAAATATTTGTGAAATTCCCAGTAAAAAGTTAAATTCACTGTCATTTCCCGATCCAGCGGCATCCTGAGAAAGGCATTTTTATAGAATTAAAATTTCAAGAAGTCAACTTTCGAGAGAATAAGATGTTTTAAACGATACAACATCTTTTATATTTTGGGATAAATCTCTCGATTGAATCCTTAGCGATTTCTTCGTTGTCGATGTCCTTTAAATCAACAAAATTAGCAAATAACTCGTTTAGGAAGTACTTGAAATTCGGCATCGTCGAAGAGAATATATTTAAAAGTGTCTTGAATTCCAAGGTCTTACATTTATGTCTGATTCTAGAAAAATGAATCGATACTTTGCAACAACAAAAAATAAGGAAAAGGGCCCAGAATTCTCAAATTTAGGTATTTTATGGGATTTTTGAAATTTAAGACCAAAAGTGAATATTATGTAAAAAAAAGGGGAGGGGGTGAACTGTCATCCCTTTTATTTAAATCGGATTATTAAAAGGAAAAATAGGACTGCAATAGGGTTGAAAAACGACAGGGGAAATTTTTCTTACCTGCAACAAATTCTCAGTCTTTCCTTCCAAATCTCGTGATTTTTCTCTGAGCGGCACAACTTCTTCCGAAAGAGCATTAACCTGAACAGTGAGCTCCGTGACCTTCGCACTCAGAATATCTCTTTCTTCTCGCAGAACCCTGTTAGAATCCGTGATCGCATTCAAGGTTTCAACCTTCCTCAATAAGTCCGCATGCTTTGATGCTGTGACTACATCAATCTCCAGCTTCTCCCGTTCTGAATTGAGCAGAGCCTCAGTCTCCTTTAATCTTCTTTCTGCAACTTCAGCTTGAGACTTCAGAGTCATCATTTCTGCTTTCAAAACATCGTATCTCGCTGCATTCAGAGCCTTCTCCTTCTGCATGAGTCTAATAAGCTGTACCAATTGATCATGAGACTTGGAATCTTCCTCAAGGTTGCCGAGGCTGCGATTGCTGGTATCGAAACTGGTATCTGGACTATCCGCTCCTCCGAACTTGGTGTGCTGGCTCTGCAAAACAGCCGCTCGGTCGCTCATCTCCTGAATCTGGCTGTGCAAAATAGCATTCTGGGAATTCAAGTCCTCAACCTGCTTCTGCACTTCTTGCATCTCGTCCATTACTCTCTTCTCTCTTTCTTTCCACATTGATTTCTCCGTTTCCAAATTCTCGATGGCAGAGTTCCGCTCTTGCGTGAGTGTAGCTATTTTCTCCGAGACAGTCTGCGCTTCCTCCTTCAATTTTGAGAGAAGTTGCAAATCTGTGGAGTGCATGAGCATCTCGTTGACATATTTCGCATCAGCTTCGGTCGCTGCTTTTGTTGCATTTTGCAAATCGGTTTTCACGAGCTCAAGTTCTCCCTTGATCTCATCAAGTTCTTCCAGTTTCTTCTCAGCAGCTGCGAGCTTCTCTCGTAATTCATAGTCAGTTTCCTGATTTCCAGATGAGATTTTCGACAATTCTTCCTGCAATTCACGAACTTTAGTTTCGAAAGTGCTAATCTCTGCCCGAGCTTCCTTCAAGGCGGATTCCAATTCTTCCTTTTCTCGATTATGCTGCGCAGTGATTTCTCGAAGCTGCGACTCTGAACTCTCGGAAATATCACAATATTGCTGGCTTTGATGACGAGCAGACCTCAACTGTTCTGCAAGAGATTTCACCTCGGCTTGGCTGGTGGCCAGCTGCATCTCAAGTTCCTTGATTTTCTTGTTTAAGTTGTCGTTTCCAGTGATTGGTTTCGCGATCGAATGCGCAGCAGCTTGTCGAAGTTTCGCATTGAGTTCATCAATGCGTTTCAAGTTTTCAGATTCCGTATTTCGCGCCTCATCCAATTCAGCCTTTACTCTCTCCGCTAAAGTTCTCTCCTCCGCGAGACGTTCTTCAGCAGCAGTAACTCTTCTTTCCAAATGAGAGCCGAGTTCTCTAAATCTGTCTTGCTCCTCCTGCAGTCTTCTGCGAAGAGCTGCACATTCTCTAGTCGCATCATCGAGTCTCTGTTCAGCACGAAGTTGGCCTTCAGCCTGTGCACGTTCCAAACTTGCCTTTATCGACTCAACATCTGCCTTCAATAAAGCTTGAGTCTGTCTCTCTCTGTGCAGCACCTCGCGTTCCTTCAAAAAGCGACTCTCAGAATCTTTCAAAATCTGCCTCTCTTGTCTCAAATTCTCCAATTGAACTTCCGCCCGTGAAAGCTTGGACTGAGCTGACAGAGTTTCGTCCTTCAACATCATTATACTCTGCTCATGTTTACCAATAGTTGTGTTGTAATTATTGCATTTCTCTTCCAGAATCTTAATCTGCTCTTTGTAAGAAGCTACATTCGCTTGCAAGAGTTGGAAACGTTCCGAGCTAGAATCTAACTGAGCTCTCAATTTACAACAACGAGTGGAACTCGTTTCGGAATCCTTTCTCAACCTGTCAATTTCTTCCCCAAGCATTTTCACATGCGCTGCCTTCTCCTTCTTATAGTTCTCGAAATCGTCTGCGATTTGTTTCAATCTTGTTTCCGAATCAGCGAGTTTTCTCTCCCATTCTTTCTCCTTCTCGTCGTTTCTCGGAGGCTGAGCTCTCTTCTCCGAATTCTCCTCGGGTTGGCGTTCTGCGCTGTTTTGATCTTCATTTTCCTTACCTTGGCTCGAGTTCAAGTGACCACGCGTCGCTGTTTGCGTGAGACACTGCTGATACATATTCTTGTACATATCCCTCTGCTTCAGCAAACCCTCTAACATCTTCGCTTGTCGATCCTGAGAAGCCTGCATATCTGCCAATTGTTCCAAGTATTTATCAAGTTTCTCCTTCATTTCTTCACAACTGGCCTCGCTCGTAGCTCTCTCAATTTCCTCTTGCCTCGAGGAGAGACTTTTAACAATGGTGAGCAACTTCTGATTGTTCTCCTGCAGTTCTTCAATATCCCGGAACGTCACCAGTTTCTTGCTGATGATCTGTGATGAAGTGAGATCATCGCCTTCCATTGAAACATCATTTGAATGAACTGTGTTACCAGCTCTGCTTTCTTGAACTTCCTTCAGGAGGAAGCACACCTGTCTTGCAAGGTCAGACAACTGAGTCTTCAGGGTTTGATTCTCTCTCGTATGTATATTAGCGACCCTATTTGCCTCGTCGTGCTGTTCTTGCAATCGGTTATTCTCAGAAAGCAGTTCATCCAAACGATTCGACAGAGTATTGACATTATCAAGCGCAGCTTCATAATCTTCGCGCTGCTGTTGGAGAATAGGAGCCTTTTCTTCTATTTCACGAAGAATGTCCTCCATGTGTGCTTTCAGCTTCTCATTCTCTTCACGTTCCATCGCCAACTCGTTCGTTGCTTCCACCAACTGAGTATAAATTTGCGTCAGACTCAAACCTTTTTTGAGAACTCGGCTGGTCACAGCAGCAGTGGGAGCCAATTGTTCAACAGCTTGATCCAGTCTTTCTTGCTTCAAGGCCTTCAGTAATTCGTTCGCGTGTTGCAACTCCGTACTGAGTTCGTTGATCTTCTGGTCTTTTTCGGAGTTTTCCTCGTCGCGTTCCTGGAGAAGTTGATTGTGTTTCGATTCGAGGATTCCATACTGTTCCGTAGCGTTCTCGACTAGATCCTGTAATTCCTTGACAGCGTTTGTGTATTCTTCAGCTTTCGCGTTCGTCTCCTCGGCCATGGATTTGTAAAGCTCTGCTAAACGAGTCTGAGCCGCGACTTCCTCTCGGTATGAAGAGTGCATAGACAGTTCGTGGTTCCTCTGTTCTTCGAGTTTCTGAGCCAATTCGTCGCAGCGACCTTGAAGAGTAGATTGAGCCTCACGGAGTTGATTCGCGGTTTTGATGGCGATGTTCAGTTCTTCCTCACGTTGACTCAAGCGTGTGTCTATCAGAAGAGAACGAGACGAGGATTCGGATCTGGTCGCCTGCAGCTCTGCAGTTCTCTTGGATAACTCTTCTTCCAATCCTGCCATTTGTTGCGTGAGGAGTGTTCGTTCTTGCTCCAATCGCTTTTCTCTGTAAAAATAGAAATTACATTGAACAAAAGAATATTTTAGATTGCATATGGACGAAAATAAGAAGTTGAGCATTTTTTGTCCCTAAAATATTACACACTTGCGCTTAGAAGATTAATTTCTTAATTATAGGGTATTAGTAATCGTATTTTCTTAATTAATTCTCTATGTACTAATTATTTTTACTTTACTCTGTATCAAAATAAATTCGATGAAATATAAGCTATAAGAAAATTTCACCCGTTAAGGTGATTTTTCAAACGAAAACTTAAGAACTAATTGTCAATAAACGTATTTTTCTTCTCATTTCAAAGTATAGTTTTAAAGTTATAATCACTTTTTAAACGTTATCAAGCAAGTCCGACAATAAAACGGGTTTTTAGTTCCATTTTTCGGTAGCTGTTTCGTGTTTATACCTGTGTCTATATATATAAGTAGAATGCTCTTTCGATTTACGTTCAGTTTCGAGGATGGCCTGAATGGTCTTGGACTTAAATCGGAAGTCTCTAAACGTAAACAAATCAGGGCCCTATGAAAAAATGTAAATGTGCTTTTCTCGAAAAGACTTTTTGCACCTGGTGCAGGTGTTTTCTCAAAACCGTTTAAACAGATCGACTTGAAATTTTAACACAATACTCAACACACAGCTATCGCCAGTACCTCGATCATGTTAAAGTTTTGATTCTAGCCTATAATTTTGCCTCATTTATAGCAGGAAAAAACGTGTTCTTTTGGTGTTATAAGTGCAAAAAAACACCGCCATTTTGTTATTTTACATTGAAATATAAGAAATGAGGTACGGGCCATTAAGAAAGGGTCACAGGTTAAAATTTCTTTTCGAATTCGTGCTTCTGTTATCCAAGAGTGCCAGAATCACCCGTGCCAGCAATTTCAAAAGTTTGTTGATTGGTGTAAAAGTACCTCTATAAATAAATAAATATTTGTGAATGGTAAAAATATTTTTTTTTCTATTTTTCTAGGTCATACCTTTCGAGGAAAAAAAGTTTGCCCCATTATATGCAATAGTTTTCAGAAATAAAATTGTTGAAAGTGTCCTTATTTTTATGCGTTTAATACCATAGATACCCTTAAATAGTATCCTCTTAAAGAATTTATTTATGTTTAACATTGTTCTTGTAAATATTTCTTCACAAGATTTGACATTTCTTCCTTTCTATCGTTAATGATTTCAATGTAAATTTAAAACTAAACTCTGCAGTAGAGTGAAGTAAAAGGGCTAAACTTAATCGAATCGTTTGATCGCAGGGACTTTGTGAGTCGGCATCCAAAACGGGTAAAAAAAAGTAATTTTGAAATCGATTAATATCTTTTGTTCTTTTTTTTTAATTTACTATAACAATTTTGTAAATATATAAAACAATTGCCTTATTTAGAATCTTTTAAATAAGTACAAAAACAAGTTTTTTGAATTGATTCGAATATCAAATTTCTTTAGTTTGAACCAAAGAAACATCTTCTTATTTTTTATTTATGGGAAAAAAATTTTCGTGGTGTTTATAACGTTCCAAGATCTTAAATCAAAAACTTTTTTCTTCTTCAAAAAAGCATAGTGATAAAATATTTCTTTGGTTCAAGCTGAATAAATTTCGGATTCGACACATTCACCTTTTTTAAATGTGTGCATATGACTCAATAAAAAAAAGGTTTTTTCACATTTTCAAACAAAATTGTTCTGGAGCAAAAAATGCATGTTTAAATATTGTAATTTTTTTATTAATATTGACTAGAAAAAGCTGTAAATATAATAAATTCGACATAATTTCTGAACAAATAGGAAATACTTCGAATGTGAAATCGTTAAATTTTACTGATTTAATTTTTTTCACTTTTGTCAAATGCCAACTAAAAAGTGTTCACCTTCGAATAGTTATTTAAAAATTACTTTATATTTTGTAACTGTTCCAATTCTATATTGGATATTGGCACCTTAATTATTCATAAATAGTTTATTTAATTAATTTAATTAATATTCAATAATGGGTACACTTCGTAATTTCAAAGAATTTTTTGCGGAATTTAAATATTGTACTTTCAAACATCATATATTTAAAGACAAAAGGGGAAAATGTGAAGTTTTTTGAGAATAGATGAAAAAAAAAAGAGAAGAATTTCAAGAAAAAAGGTGAAACTATGAAAAATAAGAAGACTATGCATCCTGATATACGTTACCGGCTAAAAGTTTAAGATCATCACTTTTTTTATGATTGAGTTCTCTTAATTTCGTCAGAGCTAAGATTTGTTCTCAAACGTCTGTATAAAATTAGCCCAGGAGGGAAACAATTATATTCCAAAAATAGAGAAAATTTCAATGTTTTCTTTAATTTTAGGTAATATCCGAAATGATCAACATTTTGAAAGTTTCTCCGGCTCATTTCAAAGCTACTTTTCGCAGCATCGCAAGAGCTCATGGACATGATTCTAAAAAAAATTCTCTTCGCAGTTCAAAAACTTAAAAGTTGTAACAAAAAAGTTGACAAATTTTTAAAACATCTTATCTGTAAGCAAATCAGTATAAAAATTAAACAAATTAGGAAAAATTAACTTAAATATTGAAAGAATTTTATATGATACTGCTCCACGAAAACTAATTCTTGATTAACAGACCTGTTTCTAACCAAAGATTTTTAAATAAAGACTTAAAATCCCACGAAATGCGTTTCAGATACATTTGAGTATATTCTGCTTTAAAAATATTTTGGATATTTGAAAGGGGTTTACCCATAAAAAATACGCCAGAAAAAAGAAGTCGAGAGAATCAAAAACGGAAAGGAAATATTTCTTCAGTCATTTTGCGGTTTTAAAATTATATTTTTAAATTATTTAAAACGCCTTCGAACTTCTAAATGACAAAAAGAAAAAAGAAACACAAGAAATAAGTATAATTAATTAAAAAATAAAAAGCAGATAAACTCAAAATTGAGCATTTTTATTTTCTTCTATTCATCTATCTTTCATGCCTATAACTGGAAAGTAATCGAAAGATTTTTTAAACTACAAAGGTAGACAAAAAATTCTTAACGGAAAACGGAATCGGCAACAATGGCTTTCAATGCGCATTTCATACCTTGGACTTCTAAATTTTGTATACAGTGATTTCTCATCAGTAAAAGGACCTGAGTTTATCGAAAATCTCCTGACTTTCCAGATTTTCCTGATATGTAATTATTTTGTACTGTTTGGTAGAAAATTTAGAGAAATTAAGATGATTCAAAATAGAAAGAAAGTTTCCATCCTGCTACGCGTATGAAATATAAAATAAAAATTCCGCACATTTCCACACCAATAAATTTGCTGTATAATTCCCGCAGATCTAATTGTCATTATGACTTACAAAATATCCTAGATGGTTTATATCAAAAGATCATTAAATACAACAAATATTTTAAAGTAAGTGTGTACTACATCTCGTAAATAATTATTTTTACACTCATTGTAATAAATTTGAATAGAGAAAGAAATGTTTATGACGATTTAACACCATTTTTTTGTATTCAATTCAAAATCGAATAATTCCAACTTGTTCATTTTTCTCCATATAGACTCTACGATTGCTTATTTTTATGTTAATAGAAGAGATACATACTTGAATTCTAGGGTCATCTCAAGGCTTTTAATTTCCTCCATTTGAGCAAGAGTTTGACACTTGGCGGTGACTGCAGCCTGTAATTGTGAACCGAGAGAGGTAACTTCGGTTCGCAATCGCTCCAATTCCGTGTCACGACGTTCGACTTGTAGTTGGAGCCCATCTCTTTCGTCGCAGGCTGTATCTCTTTGTCGTCTGAGATCTGCACTTTCTTTCTCTAGCCTATTAACAAATAAAAAAGAATATTAATTTAAACAAGAATGCAAATTTCGCTATGGCAATGATATCTAAAGAGATTATAAATTTTTACTAAAAGGGGAAAATTGAAAAGATTGAGAATTTATTTAATGAGACTTTTTATTTATTTTTTAATTAATTTGACTTTTTATTAATCTGTTACCTTTTGACTGATTCTTGAAGTTTATGAATTTCAGCTTTCGCCTCTTCCAGACCAGTTTGCAATTCTTTCGCGTACTGTTCAGCTAAGTTTAATTTTCCTCTGCATTCTTCCAAATCCAGTTTTTGGTCCGCGTGTTCTTTTTGTACAGTGTCTAATGATTTTTCTGTAAAGACAAAGAAGAGTTTCAACATATGTGACAAATGTAAATAGGAAAGAAAGGAAAAAGTGAATGAAGTTCTTAAAAAAGTGCAAAAAGTGTCTTTCTAGCCTACTTGCAACAATAATTCATTTTTGCTACTTTTATTGTATCTTTCGAAAAATTACTTAATTTCTTAAAAGAATAGGAAATTAATTTATTAAGTGCGATACGGGCGAGATGAGTATAAGTTTAAATTTTTAGTGAAATATTTACAACCTATAGCAGTTTTTTTAACATGTAAATGGTTTTATACATTCTGTGAACCTTCATGTATCAATTTCACAAAAGACAAAGTGTTCCAAAAATAATACTTGCAACAAAAATATGAAAATTATAAATTTTGTCTCAACTCGCTTCATGCCCTGGGGCGAGAATAAATACACATATTAGGGCGAGGTGAGACGTTTGAACTATTTAATATTTGTTGCTTATAGAAGATTATTTTTTGTGTTTTTTTTGTACATAATGGATTGTTTACAGTCGTCTGAGAACAAAAAAATTGCCACGACAAAACATTAAAATTAAAATGTATTGTATTGCTGCCATAATTTAGTCTGATTACTTAGGAGAAGAAATTGATGAATATTTGTAAATATAAATGCAATTAATGGTCAGTTTAATAACATGTGTCCGTATAATATATATACATTTTTCTAATTTCACATAAATAAATCAGAATCAGTAAGATATATTTTTCAATAAATTTCCTTATTCAAAACTGTTACTGAATTAAAATTTGTGCACAAAGTTTTATCTATATCATATTAGTACAATGTTTTGAAAATAATTTATAAATGGTTTTGATGAAATTCACACCAAAAATCCATAATTTTGCACTGCATTAATGGGAATTTTTTCTGAAAAATCTTAACAAATAATTTGAAATATAAAATTGAGAAGCTATGCAACTTGTCAGTGCTTTCTCGCTGGAAGTTTAAATTGTTTGAAAGTTTCACCACTTTGTTAAAAAATTAGTTGCGTGGTCGAAGATTAATAATTTTAGTTGAAAAATTAGATTTTCTTCTTCTTTATAAATTCACTTTTATTCGGGTAGAAAATTCGACTGTTTAGTTAAAAATTAAATTTTTTGTTTAGAATATGTTTGGTATAAAAATTCAACTATTTGATAGAAAATTAATGAATTTTATTTAAAAATTAAATATGTAAATGAAAATTTCGACTATTTGGTAGAAAAGTAACTTTTTTGGAATAATTATCCTTTAGATTCAAAGATTCAAGTCTATTGTTCAAAAGTGTCTTTTTGGTTTGAAAACTGACTTACTCCGGTAGCAAAATTTAATATTTTTTAAGTTTAAACTCATTATACAAAATCCTTTTTACTAGCTGATGAAAATAAAGTAAACGAAATAAATAATCTAATTTTATTTCTAAAATATAAAATTAAGTAATTAAAAAAGTAACATTACCATTTCCTGAAAACAATTTCAAATAAATTCAACTTTAACTCATCTGCACTGATAACTAACAAATTTATATGAGGTAAACAATTTAAAATTAAATAGACGTTTAATCTGAGATCACTTTTGACTTCCGTAAAAATGGTAATTTTTTAATTTAAGACACTAATTTAAACTTATACTGAAATAACCTAAATATTTTCCACGCAAACCCATAAATAAAAATTCCGAAATAAATTACAAGATTAAACCAATATTTTTGAATAACAAGAATACTATTATATATTAAAATTACAAACTACAGAGTTCGAGTTTATTTTCTTTCAAAGAATGAATTTGACCTCTTCCGAGGTCAAATTTCTTTCGTCAAATGGAAATTCGAGAAACAAAAGAATCAGCTGCGTTCAACGAAATACTTTCTATCGAAATTTAATTTGAAAAAAAATGAATAAATAATCATACATCTCGATATGGAGTAAATAAATATGCAAAACCGAGTTGTACCTATATCAACAATTATTTGTAAACTTGCCGGTTTCCTGGCATCCTGGATGCTTTCTATCGGGCTTTTGTAAATTATAGGTTATGTTGAATTCCACGCGTTTGAAGGTTAAGTTCAAGGATCCGAGAAATTAAAAATTAGGGGTACAATAAGCAAAAATGTCTTCCAATTAGCCTAAATCAAACAACTCACCGAGATTTTGACGACCAGTCTCGAAAACCGCCTTCGCTGTCAGAAATTCTTCGAGCTTTTCGTTGAAATACGTCTTCAACTTCTTGGCGGTGCCTTCCGCAACTTGCGATAACTCATCCGGAGTTAATATTTCCCCGAGCACATCGTGCTCACTTTCCTCTGTCGTTTCCATTCTTCCTTTGGGGAAATTTGTACACTTGTCGGCGTTTTAAAACTAATCTCTCCAAATATGTTTAGTTTAGCGGTCTCGAGCGGTCTTTTTTGGGATCGCGTCCCCGTGATGAAAAGCAGAAAAGTGGTTCTCAAATAAAAGTGGACCCAGTGCACTACTGCGCAGGCGTCCAGAAGAACTTATCATTGGTAGATAACAGGCAAGTTAAATAAATAGCTTGATCACCATTTCCGGTATCAACCATCATTTAAACATAAAAAATATCGGTTATTAATTGTAGGGTTTTAAATTGTACAGTTTTAAACCAGCGGATGGAAAATGCAGTTTCCAATTGAAAATGTTAAATTTTAAGGTTTTCAAGTGGAGGAGTTTAAAACTCAGCAGAGTCCACGACTTGTTCGGATCCAAGTCCTGCGAACATTCAAATTTATTATATAAAAAATAGCTTTTTTGTATAAAGTATAAACCATTTTAAATCCTTTATTGAATAATAATTGAATTAAACTTATTCATTGAACGTCTCCAGAAGAAATGCTAAATGCAGGGATGCATTTTATTAGACACTAGCAGTAAATGCACTCGCGCATTCATGGTTTTGGATTTTTATTTTCAAACATGAAAACTATGCAAATTATAAAATTCATCATAAAACCAATTTTTTAATATTATGTTTTAAATTTGTTATCATTAATTAATCATTTTAAATTGAAGGCTTCTAAAATGTTTAAAAGATATTGAACGATTTTGGATAATTTTATACGAAAAAGAATTTTAATTTTATAATTTCTAAATCGAAGCCCTACAAAGTAAAAAAAATTATTATAAATTAAAGTATCACAATATTGAATGATTTCAGATTAAAAATGTAGAAAATAGGACAATGTCAAAACCTTATAAATGTAATATTTTAAGATTAGGTTTATTTGAAATTCAGCGGAATTGAAATTGTATTACTTATAATTAAAAGCGTTCAAAATCAAATAATTAAAAATTGAAAACTTTTGAATTTGACGAATCCTAAATTCAAAGCGATTAAGATTTGACAATTTAATACTGTTAACTAAATTGAATCTTTCAAAGTCGAGGGTTCAGAAATTCTAAAATTTTAAATTGTTATTACATAAAGAAATTATAATTTGATTTTACATTAAAGCTGATTAGACAAACTTATATAAAGTCAAAGAATGAATTGAATTATACTAAAAACAATTTCAAACTAAATAGTAATGTTAAATGGGAAAAATTAAAAATGAACCAAATTTTTATTCTAGAATTTTGAAACTTAACGAATGCGAACTTTATTTAAAACTGAAAAAATGTATAGTCACTCAAAATTGTAGCATTAATACTTTTTACAGTCAAACCCTTTAAAATTTCAATTATTTTAAGTTAATTTAAATCACTTAGAAACTAATATTTTTTAATTTTTAATTCAACTTGATAAAATTTATCCAATTAAATTTTAGTTGCAAAATTAATACCTGTGAAAGGGAAACATTTTAATTGAGCCCTTAACATGTAAATTCAGAACTCTAAATTTGTAATCAGTTAAAATTCCTTTAAAACTACTATTCACTCTTGAAATTTTCCAATAAAATATTTTTCAATTTGAAATGATTCGCTTAAATTCTCCACAACCTACAGGTGCAGCGTGACCCAGGATCGCTCGGCATTATTCAAGATCAACCCATTTTTTCGACGGGAAACTGAGAGAAAATTTATGACCCCTTTGAAAAAAAATCCCAGTTGGAAGGGCTCGGTGAACTCTTTTTTCTGGTATAACTTGACAGAGCTTGAAATACAAAGTATTTTATTTGAAGTGTTTGAACTAAGCAATTGCCGATGATTGTTCAGAAATAAATGTTTTTGACATTAATAATACTAAATAATTTTTAAAATTACTAATAATAATAAAAATAAGTGGTCAAAAATAAATTGAAGGCGTTCAAAATTTAAGAGTTTTTTTTTTTTAATCAAGAATCTGTAAATAAAATTATTTCAGAATAAGGGTTCGAAAATAAAAAAATTAAAAACTTAATAAATGGATGACTTAAAATTCAAAGTAATTTAAAATGCCATTAGAGCTTTTAAATAAAAATAATGTTTAATTTGATACTACTTTAAAGTATATTGAATGTTTCAAAGTCAAAGCTGCTTAAATTGTAGAATTTTAAGTTTTCCTTACATTTAAAAAAATTGAAATTGATGCCACACATTTTTTTTCTACGATAAAAAATTAATTTTTCGTCATTTTTACCTCTCAAAATGTAAATTTTTTAAATTATACAGCTTTAAGATGAAATAATTCGAAAAAACTTTGAAAAAAAAAGTAATTTTTAATTTTTAATAGAAAAGTTTTGAAAAACGCTATCGCAACTGAAGGGGAACAATTTGTTCCATAGGTATTATCAGATCGTAAAAATGGTAATTTATTGTACCTGTTAGATATAATAATATAATCAATTATTTAAGTCCATTTAACAATTTTGTAAACTTTTAATATTTGAAAAATTTGTTTTTATGGATTTTAAAATTAATTATTTTATTAAGTATAAAAAATTATAAATGCATTGAGTATTTTATTTAACAGTATCAAAGTAACAAAAACTAAAAATTAATTATTTTATTTCATAAAATCAATTTTAGAGTCTGGAGCTTAAGGTTTCCCAGCGGCAAAAAATAAGGTAAAGGGTTTTGACAATTCTGGGTAAAAACTAAGTAGATCCGACCTATTGGCCTGGAATCGCTAGTAGATACATGATCTACTTTGGAGACCCCTGGCCTAAAAATCGGAAAATTTTAAGATATTACATTGAAAATTAAAATAAATCATACACAAGAAGATGGATGTAATATGATTCTATTTTCTGAAATTTTACAGTGTTAAGCTTTGCAGTTCGAAATTGCTTTATATTTACATCTAAAATGATCAAATTCAAGACAGGCTATCAACGCTTTTAATATGTAATTTTGGAATATTTACTATCGGAATGGCCTTGTTATTTTAAATACGAGGGCTGTTTGATAATTCAGTGACTTTTTGAATAAGAGATTTTTTCAGCAAATAAGCATTTTATTTCGTCATCGCCATCTATGAATAGACTCTTGTTAAATCTTGAGCAAGCTGGGTCATTTAGTTTGTGTTTGACAGCCATTGAAAGCACAAAACCTCGTGAATTTTAACAAAAATGGAAAAAAGTGAATTTCGTGTCCTGATTAAGCATTATTTTTTACGTAAAAAGACCATTACTGAAACGAAGGAAAGGCTTGATAAATACTATGGGAACTCTGCACCATCAATTTCAATGGTTAAGAAGTGGTTTACTGAGTTCCGTTGTGGTCGTACCAGCACAAGTGACGCCGAACATTCAGGTCGCCCAAAAGAGGTCATCACGCCAGAAATCGTCGATAAAATCCATGGAATGATATTGGACGATAGGAGAGTGAAAGGACGTGAGGTGGCTGAGGCTGTAGGCATCTCAACTGAGCGGGCACATCACATTTTACATGAATATTTGGACATGAAAAAACTATCTCTGCGAGATGGGTGCCGCGATTGCTCACACTCGACCATAAGCTCAACCGTGTGACCACTTCAAAGGAGTGTTTGACGATGTTCAATCGCAATCCGAACGAGTTTTTGCGCCGTTTCGTAAACGTGGACAAAACGTGGATCTATCAAAACACACCAGAGACCAAGGAACAATCGAAACAGTGGGTTTCTTCGGGTGAACGTGCACCAAAGAAGGCCAAGGTGGGTCTGTCGGCCAACAAGATCATGATCACAGTTTTTTGGGACGCACGTGGTATCATTCACATCGATTATTTTCAGAAGGGTAAAACTATCAACGGCCAATATTATTCAGAGCTTTTGGATAGATTCGATACTGATTTGAAGAAAAAACGACCGCATTTGTTGAAGAAAAAAGTGCTGTTCCATCAGGACAATGCACGGGTGCACACGTGTGTAGTTGCGATGGCGAAAACCCGTACATTGGGCTATGAACTGCTACCTCATCCAGCATATTCTCCAGATTTAGCCCCCTGCGACTATTTCCTGTTTCCAATCCTGAAGAAATGGCTGGGCGGTAAGAGATTTGGGTCGAATGAAGAGGTCATCACCGAAACAAACGCCTATTTTGAGGGCCTTGAGAAAACCTATTATTTGTAAGGAAAAAAAATTGAAAACACGCTGGACTAAGTGTATCGTACTAAAAGGAGATTATGTTGAGAAATAAAACGCTTTTTGCCGAAAAAACTCTCTTATTCAAAAAGTCACTGACTTATCAAACAGCCCTCGTAATTATTTGAATTTGAAATTACAATATTCTTCAACTGAAAATCTGAAACCTCCAAGAATTAATCTAAAAATTAAATTAAGAAAAAACTTTAATTTCAAGGTCTCAGATTAAATTGTTTTAGAGTACATTCAAAGCTATAACTTTGCATTAAAATTATAGAAATTTAAAAAAAGATAAATATATTATCAATAAGTATCATATCACGCACTATACAGTTACATTCAAAATGACTGGATATAAATTTTTTTACAAAAACATCACTGTCATTTTCCCGTTCAAAATTACAATTTTTAAAATATTGCGAGAAACATTGTGAACATTTAAAATTTAATTATTTTGAAAACTTTGAAAATTAAATGCCACCCTGATAATAGGAAAAGAATCAGTTGAAAAAAAACACTCTGCATAAATAGAATTATCTTCAGGTTTATTTATCTTTGCACGTGACATCATGTTTCAATAAATTATTCCTAAATACATTGGCTTACAACAATTTGCACTATATAATAATCTTTATGCATTTTTTGTGTGGAAACTATAATCTATGGATAATCAATTACAGATGATATACCCCTAAAGCAATAATTGATAAGATATACATTTATCACGTCTCAAATTTCTGCGAAATATATAATATAATTTATCCGGAACGCTTTATGTACAAAAAATTACAAAACTCAATAGGTATTACGAAAGTCAACTTAATAAATTAACTCAATTAAGATTAAAATCAGGATAAAATCTCATGAGGAGATGTGGCTGTAGAATTATTTTCTTCGCCTCAAATATGAGGAAAATTTAAATCGACAGTAATAAGTCTTATAAAAAAAATTGTACAAACTACTGTAATATAAATTAAGACTAGAAAAGAGTATCAGTGGGAGCTTTTTTCTTACTTCTAAGCAGCCCGTAGAGATGAATGTGATCAAAACAATAGCTTAGAAGCAAGTTCGATCGGTTTAAAATTTTTTTTTAACATGCGCGACACAACAACGGCTGAAAGCGCACTGGCAAGAAGAAGAGAGCAGATTGCATCTTTCTTTATTTTTATTATACGATTCTTGATGTTCGTCCTTTGTTTATTTTAATTTTGCAAAGATGAAGAATTTTTGCAGTCTCACTAGGTGGGGCACAGGACTGAAAGATAATTTTTAATTAGTATCATAATTTTTGATTAATTAAGAAAGTGTTATACATGGTTTTCAGTTCTACCTTTCAAAATATAGTCTGTGAGTAACGTAGGCACAGTAGGGCTATCTTCGTCAATTGCCTTCAGTACTAAAGAAAAAAAAAATACAAATAAGAGTATTATTAATTTGCAGTGAAATATTAATTGCAATTTTTAATTTATATTTAAAATAGCGAGGAGGATATTACTTTTTATGAGGACTTGTAATGCCTGGTTATTTGGAGGCCCACTGTCTGTGTGGTATGGAATGACTGTTGTTAAGTACTGAAAAATAAAAAAAATGTTGGTTTTAATTTCACTTTTAATTATTCCATTACATATATTTAATAACTATTATTCAATATTTAAATACAGAATATACCTTTAAACTTTTCTGAAAGAAATACTAAATATCTTCTTAATAGCTAACTATTTCATTTTTGTTTACAAAAAAAAAATATATAAATTAATCGAACATGTTGATTTAACAAAAGGTAAAGTTAAAAAATTCTACATTTTAAATCAATTATCCCGGATTTGCAAATAATGACAGGATACCCCAACATTGTTTTTAGTTGTCTCACAACAAACATTTTCATCTCAATTTTTTTATTTTTTTATTTTTCGTTTACAAGTAAATCGATGTATTAAAAATATTTAATATGACCTATTTTAGTGTTTAAATATTTAAAAGACTTCGATGAAAAAGTGAACAAGAAAAAAAAGTGCTCATTGACTTTTTCATTACGTTTTCAAATCTAGAAATTATATTGTCAAATGCATTTGATTGGTATACATTAAAAAGTTCAAAGTTTTCAATAATCCTTATTATGGTTTTTCAAATAATAACAGGACTGTCCAAACAAAATTTATGGCTATATCTCAAAACGAAAAATTTCAGCTTAATAATTTTTGGAATTTAATTTAAAAGTATAGAAATATATTAAATATTTTAATATGAAAGATAACACTATAGAATAAATTATAAGGGTCCAGCGGAACAAGCATGTAAAATTGTCCCTTGCAAGTATCAAGTATTTCATGGCACGATATATTAGCATCTATGCGAATACAAAATCCTGCAAATTTCAACTTTCAAATTTAATTTTTTTAAAGTTATGTAGGGGGAAAGAAAATTATAAAAAGTAACTTTTCTTGTAAACGTATGGAACGATTTTCACGAACAAACCAGATGTTATAAATGTCAGTGAGACTAATTAGGATTTTTTGTTTGTTAAACTTGCCTAAAAATACGAGCAAAAATATTTTTTTGAAGTAATGTTTTCTATTTATACCTCCCAATTCCCCCAAATTAATTAGTGACGAATCGGGGTTAAAAAATGTAATTAAACAAAAATCATCGTCCTTTTAGTCCGTTTTTTTTCTGGAAAAGTTTCTCATTGGTTTTCGCAAAATATATTTTTTCATTAGAATTGGATGAACAGTTTTCGAGAAAAACATTTTTTTTTATTTTCCTTTGCCCCTCCATAACTACCAAAAAATGCGATTTTAAATTAAAAATGTTATGCGAAATTTGATATCGTATTTTTGACATTAAAAATAAGCATTTAAAAGTTGCGCCCGTATCAAAACCAAATTAATACCATAAGCTTCAACAAACTTTAACAGAAATATCCTTGAAGTTAGATGATATTTATTAGATATTGTTTTTTGTTGCCATAAAAGTACTTTTCAACCAACAAAAATTCTAAATACAAAATTTGGATCTCAAAATTATTTTCCAAACGTTAAACTTTTATTTTTTTATTTATAAATCATGCCAGTGTCATTTAATTACAACATGAGATAAACCGATAATTAAAAAAATGTTTCAACAACTTTTGCTCAAACATATCCGAACACCCGAGGAGAAAATTCTTCAAAAAGAAAAAGTTAGATATTTTTTCAATTACATTTTGGGCTAAAGGAATATATAACCCTTCATAAATTCAACAGTTATATATATTTTTAATTTTGTAGAACTGTTTTGACTATATTTATTTTTCGACAACCTTTAAGTAAAATTGTTTTTTTTATAACCAAAATTCTATTTTTTGCGCAAAATATACACATACTATGTAAGAATAATATTCCGCAAAAAACTTACTCTAATATCCTTTGTAGGTTAAAGTTTTTTAGGTTCACTGTGACCTTTACACCAAATTTCTTCAAGCATTAACCATGAAATTGCCTTTATTAAGTTATAGAAAAAAAGTTATACTGTGGCGTCCAATGAGACAATTTTCGAGTAAAATTGACAAAACATATTGACCAAAAAAACGCGTGAAAATTTATTTTTTACCATAATGCAAGACTCCCATTAATTTGGAGCAAAAATATACTGAATTAGACAAAATATGGACATTTAAACAAAATTTCAGATGTGATTACAAAACATTTTTACAATAAATTATTTTTTAAATTGAAAAATTGTTTTTATCAATATTTTTGTTCAAAATGTTTTGAATGCTTCTTTTCCTAATTAACGTAAATAAAATAAATAAAAAATAATAATGTATTATAAATAATGAAATATAGTGAAATATAGTTAGGAATTCTATTTTTGCCTCACCTTAGATTCTTGGAAAGATCTATGTTGTGGCAAGGGACTGGTGCCATTTGGCACCATTTTTGGTATATTTTGGTTCTTCTTCTTTGTCACGTGATGAGCTCTTCGGCGATTTTGTATGGCAAGTACTAAAGAAATAAATGTATTCTTTAGGTCCTTTTCGATTTGAAGTTCATCTCGAAGGGCAAGTTCGGCTATGAGAGTTTCACTCAGAGCTCCTACTAAGGATTCCATTTCACTCAGGAGTTCAGTCATTTGTCCAGAAGTGAGCTGTCGCAATTCTATAAATAAAAAGGCAAACTTCAATATCCTTCATTTACTTTTATCTTTTTAAAAAATCACTTTATATATTTCGTAAATTAACAAATGTGCTGCCAGAACTTTGTCTTACTTTTGTCGTTAAGTGGAGAACCGAGAACTTCTCTGCTTCTTTCTAAAGCTTCATCAGTATCTAAAAGAGAGTCCTCGGAATCAGGAGTTCTCTCCATGGGACTTTCCTGAAAAAAATTTCAAAAAGATTAGTTGGTTCATAGGGAATTTTCTCCCGCTCAAACGATGACAAATTCAGGATAAATTCATAAAACTTCAAAATAATTCAAGTCAAATTCAAAAGAATTCAAATTAATTGGAAGAAAATTGAGAAATGAAAAAATTCTATTGATTTCCGTAAAATTGGAGTAACTTTGAAATGAGCTTATAAAAATTTAAGGCAATTTAAAAGAATTTGATAAGATGCCTAAGAATTCATGGTCAGATTAAAAGACTTCAGGGTCAATTAAAGAAAAACTCTACAAGTTTGTTTAAAAAATCCATTGAATTAAATGGAATTGAATGAATTTATAAGAATTCAGGTGAATTATAAAATTCAAGAGAATTACAAAGAATTTAGAAAAATTCAGGGTAAATTAATGAAAATTCAGAACGAAATCTAAATAAATTGCCAAAAAAATTTTAAAAGCTCTTCAAATCTTTAAAGCCCTACGAAATTCCTCACTACTTGTGAATCAATTCTTTAATTCAATTTAAATATTGTAAAATTACATGAAATCTGATGAAACTTCCTAAAATCCAGGAAAAAGTATTAAAATACCTTCAGGGCTTTTAAAATCCGTTACAATCATTGAAATCCACGGAAATCTTATAAAATCCCTTGTTTCCTTAAAATTATTTAAATCTAAAAGCCCCTGTAAATTCTTTAAATCGTTTGAAAATGTATTAGAATCTATTAAAATGCTCTAAAATATTTCAAAGACTTTAAAATTCCTTTAAACTATTGAAATAATTAAGAAAATTCTTGAAATATTTTGAAATTTCCTGAAATATTTCGAATTCTTTGATATCTTTTGAAATCTCTTAAAATTTTATGAAGCTCTTCAAAACGCCTGGGAATCTTTTACAATACCCTCAATCATTTCAAATCCTTTGAAATTCCCTTAAATTACTGAAATTAATAAAAAAAATCTTCGTAATCTTTTAAAATAAACTAAACTATTTTAAATACTTTCACATTGTTTGAAATCCCTTTAAATTTTTTAAAGCTATAGAAAATGCTAAGGGATTAAAAAAACACATTAGGATATTTGAAATCCTTTCATCTTTTTATCAATTAATCTTCGGGGTCAATTAAATCAAAACTTTTAAAACTTCAAAAAAAATCGACAGAATTAAGTAGAATTGCCTAAATTTAGAAGAAATATTATAAAAATATTATAAAATCTTTTAAAATGCCATGAAATATTTCAAATTAAAAACTCTTGAAATACAGTAGAAGTTTTAAAAATACCCTAGAATCTTACCATTCCCTTCAAATTATTGTAATCTATTAAAAATTTCTCAATTAACCCATGAGTTAATTTATTGAAAGAAAAGTGACTAACGTGATATTTTCATTTGAAAAAGTGACTTTTGGAGGTTTAGATCTCATTATAAATTTTTTTAAGTTCCATTAGGCATTCAACACTTGAAGAAAAACTTCTTTAATGAGAAGAAAATTCAATTTATTTTTACGTTTTCTCGGTATACCTGCATGATATCGTCGATTTCTCGAAGAACCTCTTCTGCGGTTTTAAGAGGTTCTTCTGGACTTTGAGAATCAGTACTACTGGACAGGATTAGGGCGTGCATGTCCAAATCCGTTGCAACTGCTTCGTCTTCACTGCTCAAATCTTCAAGTTCTTGCCTGAAATAAATAATAAAAAAGACAGCATAAATACAACTGTCCTATGTCATAATTAGCCATATATAACCAACAAAAATGGGACAAAACAGCAATAATCATTAGGGTGATCCAGAAGAAAGTTTTTTTTTTAATTTGAAGGCGCTCCTTTATTTTTGGTCAAAATGTAAGTCAAATAATGAGTAAAAAAAGTCAAAACATGATCTTCTTTTAATGAGTTTTTTTGTTCATAACAAAAAATCATTTTAGTTTGTGAAGCCTACAGCAATATAAAATGACTTCTTTTTTCAGCATAACATCTCTGATTATTACCAAAAAAATACAATAATTTGCGATTTCCTATAGACATCAAAATGTAAAAAAAGAATGTCGTGAATGATAGTCCCAATTATTTTCTACAGATTTGTTGATACGAACAATAAAAATTTGTTTTTAACTTGATAAAATTTTTAGATAACACTTAAAAGCATACAACCGAGTTCTTCTAGTGTACAAACTTCATTAATTGACATATGCATCAATTAGAAATCGCTCGATTTTTTCCAAATATTAAAAAAAAATGGAGGAGCATTTTCACTTTTCACAGAAGCCTTTTTTGTACCACCCTGTTTTGTTCAGAATCACTCCCTTAAATTATTTTTAAATTCAGTCCTCTAATAATATTTCCCTTCTTGTAAACAAATCGAAGGACGATTTTTCCAATCATCTAAAGTGAAAAATGTAATCACCTATCCAAGTTTCGGGCAGCCTCATTGAGATTCAAGGCTGGCATGTGCATCTTTCTTGCATAAGATTTGCTCCAATCGATTGGCAAAATATTACCAAACGTGCCTGTGATTGTCCACCACATTCTAAAACACAAAAATATCAATTAATTTCTTATATTTTGACATATCTGAAAAAAGCATTATTTTTAAACAGCAAATTCAATCTTCCAGTTTTCCAAATTTTGGTTTAAATCCCAAATTCATATATCTCTAAATTTATTTATTCACATGACTCATTTCCTGCCGCAAATGTTCAACCCTGATAATGAATGAATCGACTGCCAAATTTGTCGGTGGCTTGCGTGTGTCTTGTAAACGCTCTAATTATTTGATTAGCTTTTTCGATTATGAAATTGACTTTCTAACGAGAAAAAAGTTAATGGAACGGAGATTAATTGTAATGAAAAGACTCTCTAAACAATAAATTGAAATTATTTGATATAAATGGTGATGTTAAGTGATAATTTGATTAGTATTATAGATAGACTCAAGCGTAATGAGAAATGAGATTTCTTGCCCAGATAAGTAATTTTCATTAAAGCTTAAGTGTTCACCATTTCCTAATTTTTTATTTCGCATTTCAATGTTCACACGTTTACTTGAAGGGACTTCCGTTTACCGCACGTGTTATACAGCCGTCTTCAATCATTACAATCAATAAGTCAGAGTCTCGTGGCGTTACATAATAATTTATACGACCAAAATCATATGCAAAGAATTAAAATATAAAAAGGTATATTCGTGATTGCGTGTTCAATATTTATGTTTCTGATCCAAACATGGTAAAGATTTTTATTTTTAGGCTCGACCTAAATGTCCGGATATTTCGTACGTTAATGCACCAGTTACAAAACAGTAAGATTTTTTTTTTATTCACACCGTGAAAAAGAATACTTAAATTATTTATTAAGGGTCTTCGAAAAACTTGATGATTTCTTTTATTTTCTCGGATGAATAACATTTAGAGACCAACATTCTAATCGTGTAACGTTTTTAATCGTTTTTAATCTTCTAGAAATCGAATAAACCAATGTCGAATTTAAATTTATAAATTTTTTTATTTATTATTTCCAGGCCTGCAACAGTCAAATTAACTTAAAAAAAGCGAACAAGTTACCTATTTAAACCGAAGAAGTGACTTATTTCTAATCAAGAAAGTGACTAATTGTAAAATTTCTAATATACAATCTTTTATAAATGGATTAAAACAATTTGAAATTGAAAGAAAAATTAAAAAACTGCTTTTGATTTCGAAAAATTGCCCTGAATTTAGACGGATTAAGGCAAATGAGAATAATTCAATTAAATTCATAAAAATTCAAGTGATTAAACTTTACAATTAAGTAAAAACAAAAAAAATCCATTGAAAAAAATAAAAAGAATTCAGAAAAACTAATGACAATTTAGAGTGAATTCCAGATGAATTCAAATTAAGTACAAAAAATATTTGAAAATCCCTGCAAATTTTTGAAACTCGACGGAATCTAATAAGATCCCTTGGAATCTTTCAAAATATCTTAAAAACGTATAGGTCTTGTAAAATCGTTTCATATCTTCCAGAATTCTTTAAAATTCCATGCAATATTTTTAAAATCCTTCAAATCATTTAAATTCTGTAAAAAAAAATCTCGTGACTCAATAATAATTTAAATCCATTAAAAATTCCTAAAAATCTTTTAAAATACTCAAAAATATTTCAAAAATACCATAAAATATTTAAAATTGTTTTAAATCCCTTCTAATTACTAAAATCTACTTTCAAGTGGTTCGAAACAAAACAAGCGAGAGGACGATGTTTTTGTTTAAAGACACATTTTTCTCGGAGCGTTTATTAATTCAAGATTCAATGACTGTAGGGTTTACATATTTTAAAAAATGACTAAAAAGCGGTTCGAGAAAAAAGTTACTAAAACTGGCTGTGTATCAGTACCGAAAATTCTTGATAGTTTCTTCTAGTATTGCTTAGAGAAATTCCGTGACTTTTGCAATATTTTTTTTTAAATCCCTGACTTTTTCCTGATTTTCCATGACCAATAAAATTCTCTGACTCTTCCCTGATTATTGGGTTTTCCTGACCTGCGACCACCCTGTTACTACTCAAAATTTTTTTTACCTTAAATTTAGAAGTAAACTTAAATTACGTAAAAAAAAGTATCTGAATTCAACGAAAGTTTATCAGAATTTAAGAAAACGTATATTTGAATTTTTAAATTCAAATATTTAAGTATTTTCTTAGATTAAACCACATTTCAAAAGTCATTGAGCACTACAATCATATAAATTAAAGTCTGACTGAAGAATTTCTTCTTTTTATCTTTATATGATGATTTGTCGATGGGATGAAGGCATTTTCTCAGAATATAATTTCATAATAAAATGTTTGATTCACTTGGGATAATTATAAAGCCATTACAATTATCAATATTCGAAAATTTGTAATTAAATTTCGGTTAACCATTTTCATAATCTCATTTGCAATTCCCTCGAAAATTATTTCCTATGAGTTTACTTCGATATCAGAAATTAGAAAATAGATACCTCTCATTCCAGTTTAGAAAAACAATAATTCGAAGATGATTAATTACATATTCATTTTTTCATCTATGGTTCAATTAGTGAGAATAAGATTTCCCTTATTATTCTTTAAAACATTTTTTCTTCTGATATTATCTGTATCTACGATTGTTTTCTGGAAAGAAAAAAGCGACATGTCGAGCCTCGTTGCAGCGTCAACACCACTCTGCTGTACCGCTAATTACTTAAAAACTTCACGTTTCTTACTTTTTAGTGTTAAAAGTACAACGATTTGAAAAACCACATTTGACCTTTTGTAATATTTTGAAATATTTGAGAATGAAATTCTTTTTTTATTTTATTGTTTCTTTTCTATTCACTGAAAAAGGTATACATATAGACGTTTTTCAAGGACAGCTATTATTTATTCCTAAGATTTTTTGACAAAAGAATTTTAAATTAGAAATTATTATGATTAAAAATTGGATGTTGGGAATTGTTTTTAATTTTGAATCATTTTAATTCACTGTTACTCTATTTCCAATCTTAATTAATTTAGAATAATTCAATTTTATTTGTTTTTAAATGTTAAGCCTCGTAATGTAAGTAGATAATTTGCAAGTTTGAATCGCCCAAATTTGAATTTGTTTCTGATTTAGAAGCATTGATATTTTGATTTTTTTCAACTTATATTTCGGAAGAGTTTAAATTCAGAATTTCTTTTGATACTACTAGTAGTAAAATAAGAGTGAGCTAAAATCTCAAAGGTTGTATTGTATGCCCAGTAGGGAACTTGCGATTTTGACAGGTCTTTCTTTAAATGTGTATATCATTTCGTTGATCAATTGAGCGTGATAAGCTTTCGAAATTCAGCACGTGCTCATGGATGACGTAAAAGATTCAACCGAATAAGAGAACAAGTGATTGGTTATTCATCTTGATAAATATAATCTATAAAGTCACCTACAAAATAACCCCCCCCCCCTATTTTTATATTAAATATACAATATATTCTCTAAAATATACTATACAATTTTAATTGTTTAAAATAAAATCGAACAGGTAAAGTGCAATGTTAGCCAATCCAAGGAAAATACATTCAAATTTTAATATTGGTGTATAATTTTGTATGGCAAATGCTTATTTAATTTAATTTCAGGGATCAAAGCAGTTCAGTAGTTTCAACAGAATTGAAAAATATTCATGTTTGACTTCAAAAAATGCATTTTTATCAGTACATAGATTTTGATTCCTTATTGTCATCTGTGTGTTCCGCTTGAATGTGAACTAGATTATTTAACCCAATATGAAAATTCAACTATTTTTGGTTAAATGTGCATTATTTTTGCTAGAAAAATCTAATATTATATTGATAATCGAGAATTGATAGCTTTTGTGTAACAATTATATTATCAGGTTGAAAATTCAACTATTTTCGAAGAAATATCAACTATTTGGTTAAAAATGATTTTTTTCAAATTTCATATTATTGGCTTGAAAATTTAAGAATTTAGTTGTCATTTTTATTTTTTCTTGATTGAAAAGTGTTTTTCATTGAAAACTCGACAAATTGGTTGAAAATTCGTCTTTTTAAAAAATTTAAAAGTTGGTTACATTTTTTTCTTTCTTGAATGCAAAATCATATATTTTATCGCAACACGGAGAAAAATGTTTGGTAGCTCTCATCCCAGCTAGGGTGAGATTTACTAAACGGAGTAGTATATAATGGATAGACTAAGCTAGCGGTTGAATTTACTAAACGCTTGTCTAGTCCGTATTACTACTCACAGTACCGTAGTGCATACTACGCATGCGGTCGGATGGACGATTCTCGTATAGTAGAATATACGAAGAGGAAACGTAGTGTTTACTGCGCATGCGGTGGCACGGACTATTCTCGTTTAGTAGAAATTACAGAGGGCAAACGTAGTGTCTACTACGCATGCAGTCGGATGGACGATTCTCGTATAGTAGAATATACGAAGAGGAAACGTCGTCCCTACTGCGCATGCGGTCGG
>NC_046658.1:71738035-71740540 GCF_010883055.1 Belonocnema kinseyi
TTGTTCATTATTACATAATGCTCTTGTTCGTGATTCGTATCTGTGAGTTTCGAAATCACCTAGTTTTGATGGCGACAAATATTTCCTGCTGATTTCTTTACAGAAATTTCCAGGGCAAACTTTTTCTTCGTTAATCCATGAAAAAACGTGATTTGGTTCCAATTGCTTTTGAGATGCTGTGTAGTTATGGAAAACAGATCTATATGATACATTCGGTCTGGGAAATTCCGATCCCGAATTCTCGTCATCTGATAAATCATCTCCATCAGAGCCAGAGTAATCTGGATTAGGTATGATGATACGTTCATCATTTTCATCGGAATCCCATTCTGATTCGGAGTTTGTTGCAATTTTTGAGGCTTTACGCTTTGGCATTTTTTTTTTGCTGGGTGTACTCGAAAATTCCCAGGATGACAATGCGGTGAAGGTGTGGTTTGATGTCAGAGTGCAATAAAGGTTGCGGAGTCGTTGGAAATTTTTTATTGAAAAATTATGCGCTTTTCGGAAAATTTGCAAAATCCATAATTTTGCTCAAAACGCTTTGAAAAAATTCAGGCGTATTCCTTGGCTGATTACAAGAACTTTTTATTCTTGATGATTTTTCCGAAAAGCACATCGTTTATTGTAAAAAAATTCATGAATGTTTTCACAAAAATTTTGCCATTAAGACACCATTTTGAAAATACTAAAACGAAAAATCGATCTTTGAACCATGGATTGTCAAAGTTTAGACATTTATTCCACCCGTTAGTGAGATTCCAGGTTAATTACAAACTCGAAAAGCTTTGGAAAATGGTTCACAAAAAAAAAAAATAGGCACGAAAAATCACGTTTTTTTTTTTGTTTAAACTGCATTTTGGGATAATAAATAAATTTTTTGAGGAATTTCATTGGTACCGTCGGAAAGAGGAGATCTTAAGCAATGAAAATACATATGTCTCAATTTTTTTCTAGTGTCGAATAGTCTTAGTTATTGGCCGTTGAAAAGCAGTGTCCCGGTAGTGGCGTTTTGGCCGTTTAAGGGTTAAACAATTAAACTTCATATTCACGTCGCTTTTCGACTAAAAAATGCACTCAAGGAACACGCCTTAACTTGAGAGGATGTCATAATGATTTTTCACCATAATGTAACATTTTTTAATTACAATATGAAATTATTAAATTTTAACGACAAGAGAATTATCACATACATAAAACAGGAATAAAACAGTGTTTCATATACAAATTTAAAATTTTCAAATGTATTAATTTATTTCAAACGAAAAAGAAATTCTTCTACTTTAAAGGATAAGTCTTTGACAAAATACTGGAATTTTCAACAAAATAATTAAGCTTTTAGCATAATAGTTGAATATTCAACCTAAAAAGACATTTTAACGCAAAAAAAACGAAATTTCAAACTAAAAACTTTTTTCTGCAACAAAAAAATGCCAAACTTTAACTAAAAATTTCTATCTTAAAGAAATAGAAAAGTTACATTCTCTGTTAAAAAATGAATTTTAAATAACAAAAAAAGTATTTTCCACTAAAGAGATAAGTTTTCAACAGACATAAGCCTTCATTACAAAAATTTTACAATGTAGCTTAATTTTGATCCAAGTAGTTTAATTTTCAATAAGATAATTAAACTTTTAACCAACGAGATAACTTTTAACCTGAAATATAAATCTTGAACAAAAAAGTGATTTCTTAAGAAAGCGATTCAACCAAACGTTTTAAACAAATAAGTTGAATTATCAAGCAAAGAAGAACGATTTTTAACCAAAAAGTTGTTTTTTCATACAATAAAGGAAATTTCTTCTATAACAGATGAAGTCTTAAATCAAAAAGATAAATTTTCCCAAAAATAGTTGAGTTTCTGTTTAACAGATTTAAGTCCAGTTTTGACGATCAAACTATGAATTTTTTAACAAGAAATAATTTCCTACCCGAAAAATTTATTTTCAATCCAAAAAGGCGAATTTTTAACCAAAAAGGATGACTTTTTAAGAAAATCGTTGAATTCTCTAGGAAATAGTTGCATTTCTTCTAAAAAAAACATGAAATTCATCGTAAAGCAGAAGAATTTTTTATCACAAAAAGAGTTGAGTTTTCATCTAAAAAAGATTCCAGTTAACTCAGTAACATCCAAAATTGAATTTTCGTAACAAAAAAAAGTTTTTACAAAAAAAATTGAATTTTCAATCCAAAAAGACGAATTTTTTGAACCAAATAGGATGCATTTTTAACAAAATAGTTAAATTCTCTACCAAATAGTTGCATTTTTATCCAAAAAATATTAAATTTTGTACTAAAACAGATGATATTGTAATAAGAATGTCAAATTTTTTTATAACTGGAACTTTCTTTCAGAAAATATTTTAGTTCATTTTTTAACACCAAAATATAAATTTTAAACAAAATGTAAATTTTCTACAATATAGTTAAGTTTTCAAGAAAATAGTATAATAGCTTACAGGGTGGCCGCTCGATCGGGAAACGACTAGGAATGTTTTGAGACCGGGA
>NC_046658.1:71740640-71748561 GCF_010883055.1 Belonocnema kinseyi
AATTATAATTTTTCAAGAATATACAAACGTTCTTTACTGCCTCCTATTGGAGCTAAACAAGTTTTAAATATACATACAGAGGAATTCGTGTGAACGTGAGTTCGGCAAAAAAAGATATGAAACAAATTTTGAGGTTAGCATAACGAGCGCGTCACCGAGCTGTTTATTCTATCTGCAGTTGTAACTTACCTTCAAATACTTTCACATACGAAGAAAAACACCAGCTTGATATGAGCGTGTCCATCCCCATTCACTTTACACAGAACTAGATCACGCAAAAAACTCCACACAACGTTAGGAACATTATATATGATCTCTATCAGAGCGTCTTCTTTTCTGATGTCTTGAAATCTGGTTATGATTATTAAAAAATGAATTGGTACCTTACATGAACATACTTTTAAAAAATTAATTCAATTAATTAATTTGAATTATATGTTTTAGGGTATTCTTCAAATTTAAGGAGGAAAAAGGGGACAGGGGTGAAAGGTGACTGAGTAAAAAAGGGGATGGATCCCTATGAATCCCAATAAAAATATTTTTTGTCAACAAGTGGAGTAATTCGAGTTAGTACGTTCCGCCGTTTTGTTCTTTTTCAGATCACACGGTTCGTTTGACTCCAAGGAGAAGAGACAATGAAGCTTGATTGAAATCTGCATTACTTAAGCGAGCCTAATAACAGTCGAGCTATTTTTTATCGGGACCAGGACTTCACAGGCCGTTTCTTGAAGTAGATAAATGTGAGAACTTTTAATTAAAAAAGGGCGGGGCAAAGAACCGAGTTTTCTGGGACATGTATGATTCACATTACGTGTAGGTGTTTCCTCTGCCTTGTACGCTGGACGCAGATAAATTCGAAATCGTTTAATCTTCGGATGCAAACGAGTCGTGTATGCAACAATGAACTCTCTTATACGAATTACTATCCCAGTAATCCTTGAGAAATCATAACACAAATACTATTTTAATCTTCTTAGACCTTCGGAAGGTCGTAAAAACTTACTGCTATTTATTTTCTATTTAAAAATCTTTATGTTGTATATTGCGTACAAACATTATTTATAAACTATTTATGCAATTTTGCACAAAAATAACCACACAATTCTGAATTAGAATCAAATTTGGAAGCGTGCTTCTTTGATCACTTAATTTGTATATTCTTTAACAATTTATAAAGTCTCAATGTTTTCGTTTTCAATTTTAATACAACCAACGTTGGAATCCTTTAAATCCATATTACTGTTTTTTTTTTAATTGGAGGAAGATTCTGATTTTGTATTCACTTCTGCAAATAAGCATTTTAATTTAAAATCGTTTTCATTATATCATTTATCAAAAATATGAGTAAAAAGTGAAAAGGGGACAAGCACTGCTTATGACAGACATGTATTCGTTTAAACCGAGCATCTCCACGTTTATCGAGGTCAATTCTGACCACTTGAGTTCGTTGTTAATGTTAAGTACATACGAGGGACATGACTTCATTGGATAAATTTCACATCTGTCGGCTGTGTGCAGTGGCGTATATTATATGGATAGCATACCGCCCATTGTGATTCATTGATAAGAAACTTAAATCCCTTATTCCTGTCTCTCTATACTAAAATGACTAATGAGTTCTAATTTACTATCCTCGGCTTATTTTCTCTCCAAAAGAAAGAAGTTATACTTTATTAAAACAGTATATAATTTGAAATATGCACATTGCACAATGTATATTCTATTTGAAAGTATTTCTAATAAAAAAAACTGCAATCCTAATCCAAGGCCGTAGCAAGAAAAAAATATTGGGGGGAGGGTATATTTTGAGTAGAAATAAATATCAGGAGGGGGGGGGGATTCGCAGCAGCACATAGGAAAGTATATGTTATTATGCACATGTTTCAAGAGTTACGGTGGGGGAGGGTGAAAGCCGGGTCGCCCTCCAAATGGCTACGTCCTTCTTCAAATCAATAATTGAGATACGGAAAATTAAAACCGCAAAAATCTGTTGAATTTGATTTTACAGAAGCGACAATACTACATTATTCACTAAGGCAGAAAAGTAGTCTTTTACGACCAAGCGTGAGTTTTTGTAAATAATGCGATATCGTATAAAGACTTCGCTGCCTCACTATACATAGTATGTTGTGTAATAAGAGTATGATTTTTAGCTTTTCTAATAAAATGACTTCTCTAGTTTGAGGTTAGTTTAAATGACCACGTAGAACAGTGCACTTGGATCGAAATAACAAATGCGCGTGCGTGGGCATTCTAAAGTGCACTTTATCGTCCTAGGACGATAAATTACCCCACCACCACCAAAGATGACCTACTTTGCTGCTCCAAACCACGCCCAGAGAGCGAGGAAAACATACACTGTAAAAAAAAAATTGTGTAAAATTACAAAGTTTCGGAAAATTACATACTGTGTCATTGTAAATATCACACACTTCACTGTGTGATTTTACAAAAGTATGTGAAATTACATCCTCTAGCGATGTAAATAAAAGGACCCTCGAACAGCAGTGTAATATTACACACTCGATAAAAATAAAATTACACATTCCCTCGTACGAACTTTACATTCACAAGGGAAAATTCAGTCGCAGCGTGTAAAAATACCATGCGTCGGTAAAATCACTTTCTTGTGATTGAAAATTACATCAAGATTTTTAATTTTACCCTGGCGGAAACTGTAAAATTTTTGATTTATAATTAATTAAAGGTTTAGAATAATTAATCATATAATATGTGAATACGAAAGCTTCTCTCGTGTTCGTTGTTTATCGATGCCTTCATCCTTCAATTTTGGAGCATTTTTATTCTTAATGTGAGGAAATTGACAGCTATGTTTAACTTTTTTGACAGCATTCACACAAAAATAGACCGAATTCGAGCTATTCCTATTTTGCCTTTTACATTTTCTGCTATTGGAACGGAAAAAATGCGGTCATTAAAAACGTTTATAGCATATTTTTGTTACGGAATATTTAAACAACAAAATAATACCCATAGTATCTTATGTGTTTTAGGTAAGTGGTAACGTGTCCGACTTGTGTTTCTTCAATCTCAATGAAATTCTACGAAGTTTGAGTTTCGAGTGTTCGAGACCTATCGCTTTGATAAATTTTATTTTATTTTATTCTTTCACATAATGAATTTTACACTTTCGAGTGTAAAATTATCGGCCGAATTGGAATATCACAACAGATTCGTAAAGTTACTCCGATACACGAGGGTCCTTTTATTTACATCCACCAGAGATGTGAAATTCAATAGATTTTTTACAATGTACTCGACACTCGTGTTATATAAAAACCCAAATAAAGTTTTTTTTTAAGGAAATAATTTAAATAAAATAAAATACTTTTATTTTGGTTGTAGTATATGGAGGGTCAGATAAGGGACCAGTATGTCAAAAAATAGATAGTGCTGCATACGCATTAAAAATACGACATGTCGCTATGCAAGTGTTGTAAGAAATAGTAGGCAGACACGGGGACCCTCGAAAGCAGTACTAATTTGCTTAAAAACAGGGATATTTTCATCAATACGACTTTTAGCGATCGTATTCTATAAAGAAAATGTATATATTTAAATCGAGCCTGATGATAAATTTTCCATGCAGAATTCCCGTGTTGAAATTTAGAACCTTCATTGACGGGTTTACTATACTTTTTAAAATCTACTCTTGTGACGATTTGAGACGTGAGGGGGGGGGGGGGGGTTTAAAGCAAAATGTAACATCCCATGCGGAAAATTAAAATATGAATAAGTTTTTTGAAATGCATGGAAAAATGAAAATCAGTGATTTTATTTTAAAAGTCAAGCATGAAACTAGTGTAACTATTACACTCTCCCTAATTTCCGCTTTCCCCCGTTCTTAAGGAAATGCCTTTTTCCCTTGTTTTCAAGAAACTTCCCCTTGCTCTTATTTGTACGTTTACACGATAACTGAATTAATAGAATGCAATAAGAAAATTGCACTATTTTTGGTTATTGTAAATTCGTCTTTTAGTTGAAAATGTATATAGTCTACTTTTGGTTGAAAATGACTTTTTGTAACTGAAAAATTTAACTATTCCCTTATGTATATACATAATTAATTTTGTTAACTTAAAATTAATATAATCCATAATTGGTTGAAAATTTAACAATTTGGTTGACAATTGATTTATTTTGTTTTAAATTCGTCTTTTTGGTAGAAAAATAATCTTCTTGATTTAAAATTTAACTGCTTCGTTGAAAGTCGAAGTACTTTGTTAAACATTCATTTTATTAGTTGAAGATACATCTCTGGTTGAAAATTCTTTTTTCTTTTTTTTAATTGAAAATTGATGATTAACTGGTTTGCTCAAAAATTTATCTTTGTAGGTCGAAATTCTACTATTTTCTTAAAAAGTCATCTTTTTTTATTGAAAATCCAACTGCTTTCTAAAAAAATTCGTCTTTTTGTCTTGAAAATTAAGTTTTTTGTTGTTGTTCAAAATTCACCTATTACGACGAAAAATCATCTTTCTTGGTTCAAAATTATTCTTTTCGTAGTTAATATTGTCAACTTTTTTCTCATAAATTTGACTTCTTATCTCGAAAACTCAAATCTTTCGTTGAAAAATCATCTCTTTCGGTAGAATTTTTTTTGGTTTGTTTGAAAATTCAACTATATTGTTGGAAGAATTTAGTCCCCTAATTTCGTAAAAATTTACCTTATTTCTCTTGTTTGAACTTTGGTCTGTGGAGCCAGCTAGTTTTGTTTTTTATTTCAGGCCTTTATCAAATGAAATCGAGGAAAAAAATTGACTTAAGAGAGTGGAAAAGGTCGTAATTGTGACGTCACTTTGTGAGACGTCAGACCTTTTTTTGACTCAATTTGATTTAAATTCGCAAAATTTAATTCACAACTTCATATAGTTGTGCTGTATAGAATTAAACGATGTCTTAATTAAAATTATTATTTAGTGTATAGAATTTTACGGTGTAGAATTAAACCGTTTTGAGTCTCAATTAAAAATATTTAACTATTTAAATAAATATGATCGTGTTGAATCCTCGCGTGTAGAATTAGCCATGTAGATTTTGCAGGTGTAGAGTTAGATTTTAAAGATTCGCCACCGTCCCTTATCTTTTTCTTCTTCTGGTGAAAAACAAACTTTTACTTTTATTGATCCACGTAAGCTCGACAACAAGTGCGCATTTCAAGCATAGGACTTGGAGAGTCAATAAAAGAGGTTCTCATGTGGTTTAAATACAGACCCTACTTTAGGGCTAAATTTGGAATGTGTATTTTCGGTATTCTTTGGGGTTAAAGTGGGGTGTAAATAGCATTAAAATAGCTGCTCAATTTAAAATATACATTGTTGCCCCCAGAGTTACAAGTATCAAGCATATTTGGAACCCCTATAGGAGCCCAAGTTCGACTCTGGATCACGAAATAAAAATAAAGTTATTAAAAATGACACAAATTTCGCAATGCGTCAATCTTCATCTTCTGAAGATGTTTCAAGGGGGGAATTTCATCGTCAAAGAGAAGGGTGTGTCTGTGAGATTAATTCATTGGGAATGACTACATACTTTTGGAAAGGGCCAAGCGAAAAATCTGGACCGCAGTTTCCTATATAGGAAGAGGAAAAAAGGGATGGGGGTAAATAAATAATAAGGGAGGCTCAATGTTAAAAATGAAGCTTGGAGGGTGGCTTCTACAGCGCATGCGGATCTGTATTGACGCGAGAACGAGTTCGCGGTTCAGCTCGTATAGGAAGACAAGAACAAAACAGAGATAGATGTAATGAATCCGATAGGTGGAGAAAGTGAGAGAGGGAGATAAACATGTTGAAAGTGTGATCAAAATTTCATGGGGGGGGGGGGGGTCGCATGTACAAACTATACAGTATAGCCACAGGTCAAGCAATTCGCGTCGAGGGTGATAAAAAAAAGAAAATATGAACATTTTTTATCATCACAAAGGAAGGATTTTAGGTTTTAAATCTGGGTTTATATATTTGGCTCATGTCACTTTTCCTATTGAGAAATACTTTTATCATATTTAAACCTGACTGTAAATCATCTAATAGTGTTAATAATTTATATATAAAATTTTGTTGCATAACATTACAAAGAAAGCCGCATGGAATTTCGAAAAAAAGTCCAAATAAATGGCATCAAACTTTTAAAGATAATGAAAAATGCAGTATCAGACACTAAATGACTGTGATAATCACTTTATTTATTTAGGAATATAGAGCACATCATTCTCATTGATTTTCACGTATTCTTTGCACAAGAAAAATATACTTTACACTATAAAAATGGTTGTTTGGATCAACTGTTTAGTTTTTAAATATGGTACTGATATTTTATTAGATGGCACAACAATTTCATAAGTTGCAGTTACTATTCAATTTGTACCAGTATCTAATAAAATTCTTGTCCCAGCTAATAAAACAGCAGTTCCATGTATTACAACTTAAATAGTTGGCCAAACTAAACATTTTTCAGTATAAAGTTCAAACCATTTTTTAATAATAGTCATTTAGCTCGAAGGATTCTGAGTCTTGGTTTGCATTATTTCTGTCTGAACTGTTAAACTTGTCAACTTGGATAATTTTTAAATGAGAGATATTTCAAAGTGACACTAAATTTCTAATTTAGGAACATTCGGTTTGAACATTTTAAACTTGAAATTACTCAACAGTTGACGTTTTCAATTTAAGCATCTTAATTTAAATATGAAATAATTCCTTTTTTAATAATTCAGACTTTAAACCCTAAAATTCGCTAGAAAACAGGGGAAATAGGGTGATTTTTCAGGAAAAAATGAGAATAAATTCCTTTAAATGAAATTAATATTGATTTCAAGTCAGAATATATTGCATTCTCAACAACGTTCTCCAATTCCTAACCAAAATAGATGAACAGTCAGACCCAAAGACGAATCTTTAACAAAAGAATTAAGTTTTCAAGCCAAAAAGCAGATTTTTTTGAATAATGTTGAATTATGCTCCTGAAAACGGGAATTTTAAAAAATATATCCCTTTCAACCAAGAAAAATGAGTTTTTATCCAAATAGTAGCTGGATTTTCAATAAAAACAGACGATTTTTCAATGGAACAGATGATTTTTTAACCAAATAGTTGAATTTTCAAGCAGAGAATTTTTTTAGCAGGCAGTTGAATTTTTAACAAAAAAGCTAATTTTCCACAAAGAAAGATGCATTTTTAATTAAAGAACGTGACTTCTCTACCCCGTGTGGAAAAATGTCATGCAAGTCTGGTGTCAGGTTTGGCCCATGTCAGGCTTTACCTAGACTGTCTGGTCTTGAATGTATGATCTGGCCCAGTTCTGGCGCTAGTCTTGTACAGGTTTGATTTAATGAAGAATGTCTAGCTTGGAAGGTGTGGTCTGGCCTAGGATTGGCGCTGGTCTGGCAGTCAAGACCAAAGAAAAATCTAAGTAAGATCATCCAATTTTTTTAGAAATATTTCGAAAATGTTACAGGGTGTCTAAAATGATCGAAAATCAGATAGTCACACTATCAAAACAAGACTTTTTCATACCTTGACAGTTTGGTCTGATTCAGGTTTGTCGCTGATCAGCTAAAAATGCTTCTGGTGAAAAATGATTTTTTCTTCTTCAATTTATTAAAAAAGCCAGAAGATTTTCTACAAGGGACCATAAAAAGATGAATATTCAATCCAAAAGCATGCATTTTCTATCCAAAAAGGCGAAAGTTCAACGAAACAGTTAAATTTTTTACCAAAAAAAGATGAATTTTCAACAAAACAATTAAATTTTCAACCAAAAAGTCGAACTTTCAACCACAGAGAATGAAGTTTTAACCAAAAATAACTGATTTTTCTTATAAGGTTCTATTAATTTAGCTCACGTTCATGCGAAAAAACGGGGAAATAAGCAAGTTTCTTGAAAATAGGGGGGGGGGGGG
>NC_046658.1:71748606-71761005 GCF_010883055.1 Belonocnema kinseyi
GATAAATTATTTTAAAAAAGGGAAAAAATGGCGAATAATGTAAAAAGTGTAAGAGCTGTAATTGAATTTGAAATTAATTTATTTTAAACGTTTTTGACTTGAAAATGAAACTATAAATTCTTTGCTTTCAAACACTGTTAGTTAAAAAAATTTTAAGTATAAAGCTTTGATGAGAAATTTTTCAATTTTTCATGTTCTGAATTTAAGGATTACAATTTTTTCTAAAGTTTTAATTTGAATTTTTAAATATTCAGTGTGTTTAAAACTGAAACTAAGTATGGCGATCTTATGAGAAAAACGGGAAAAATTCGTACAGTCCGAACTCTAAATAATTCAGGAATAATCCCACGAAATAATTGATCCAAGTCCTTCTGGGAAAATGTTTCCAGTTTCATGAACTACCAAATAGATTAATGAATTTAATGAGAGAATTTAAGTGAAATAATCTCGGAAGCAGTAGACAATTTAAACATTTGTAATGCCTGATGCGCATTAGAAATAATAATAAGAATTAAAAGTATTGATTTAAAAAAGAGGAACTTGTTTTAAGGGTCAAATCTGAAATTTCTTATAATCTTAAAATCGCAAATTTGAGGTCATTCGCTTTTATATGGGACTACATTACAGACAATATAGTTATATATTGAACGATGTTTCTGGGAACTCCATGAGAGTGATTTATTTTTCATGTTGTCTGGTTGCTGCGAGCCACGTGCGTGACAGGCGATGTAATTAGAGTAACATCAAGATTACAGAGCAACGTAATTGCAAACGGCGTATAATGGTACTTTCGACTCGTTCTTATTGATTTTCTATATAATCGTAGGAGACGTAGACGTAGAGTTGTGGAGTGTAGACGCCTGGTCGACGCCTTGTTCATCCACCCACGTTATATACCTGGGCGCTGGGGAGAAGGTCGGGTCTTCAGGTAAGTCTCCTTACAAGGGACAAGTCCTTGAAGGTCTCGTAAGGATAAAAATTTCCATGGCTTTTTTTAAAAGAAGTAACGTGTTTCTATATATAGTATTCTACACATCTAAACCTTACACTTTACCACAATTCTAAACTTTAGATTAAAGAGTTGTATACCTTTTACACGACTAGCGGAAATTACTCACGAAGAAATTGTCCAATTTTCCCAATTTAATCTTGATCAAATAATATCTCCAATTGTTAAATAATTGTTAAAAACTTGTTAAAATCCTATAATGATCATCGAATTGTTAGAAACTGGATTATTTTACTATAAATAATTCATTTAGTTCAAATTCCTTTAAATTTAAAATATTTAAATATATTTAATTATTAAATTCTAAAACCTAAATTTTTACTTTAATTTTCCGTGCTTTAATTTATTCAATTTTAGATATCCATACAATTTTTTCTGAATTTAATCCAATTTTACATACAGTGGGCGCCAAAAGTATTCGCCCACCTCTTTTTTTTATGACTGAATAAATTCTCTTAATTTTAATTATACCAGAGCTAAAACACCCTGGGCTTATTTTAAACAGAATTTCGAAAAAAATCAACCTTTTAAAGAGACATTTTTTAACTCTGGTATAATTAAAATTGAAAGAATTTATTCAGTCATAAAAAGGAGGCGAACGAATACTTTTGGCGCCCACTGTATATATTATATATGGTTTGATCATTTTAAGTATTCTTTTTTTACTCGGTACTGATATTTGTTCCATTATTTAATGGTTTTGAAAAATATAAACGAGCATTTTAAAAAACACAGAAACTAGCATTTTCAAAACTAGTACTGTGGAACTTAGGTAAAGATAAGGCTCATAATAGATAGCGGATATAAGTATAAAATAATTTCAGGCTTGCATGTATCATGTTAAAAATATTGTATAAATACATCTGTCCCTTATTCCAGATTAGTGTCACGTCATATCTTTTTAATATCAAAAACTTAAGCCGTAAACCTCTATTTCTGACTATATACAAGCCATTTGAATTTTTTTCACTCATACGCCTATAATTTTTTCCTCATCCAATCGCATCTTACATTCCAAATTCCTTGAATATTTCAACTCATTCGTCCTTTTTCTATATTGAAAGTTTATATTTGACAAAAGATGAAAAGAAACACCATTTTTAACTAAAACTTCTTATTTTAACCTGCATATTTTCATCGGATACTATATTTTAAGTAATCAGTTACATAGGAATGTTTGATTAGAAATTGTGTTTCGAGTTTTAATTGTTAGTTTAGGTCAAATTGTCCCGAGCTAGGCCACCATAATTTTAAAGTCGTTTGTTTTTCACTGTAAAATGAATCTTTGAATAGTACTTATAATCGCAAAGATTTCCCCAGGGTTTGTTAGTAAAGAAAATTTTATTTCAAAAGTTATTAACAATACAAATTTAATGTTAAAAAATAATACAGATTTTTCTCGTGAACGGCTAAACGGATTTTGATGATTCTTACGTTAAATTTTTTTAAAAACATAAATTCCAGAAATCTTTCTTCTGAATATAAAGACATTGAATATATTTGAAAAAATATCAATTGTTTATAAATAAATTTAATTTTATTTAAAAGACAAGTAATTACAATTATTTTAAGTAGACTGACATCGCACCAAAAAATTTATATGCCATGAAATAATAGGCACTACTTAGTATTTTCTTTTCGTACTTATCTCCAGAAAAAATGTAGAATTAACGTGCGAAAAAAACTCTTTTAAGAGAACAAAAGTATAAGTTACTTATAAACAATTTGTAATGTTTTGATAATGGAATGTTATAAATTCGTTCGGCCGTTCACGAGATGAATGTTGATCATGTTGTACGATTAAATTTCCATCTGTATAGATTATTAAACAAAATTTTGTTTGCGAAAAAAACCTAGGGAAATCTCAATTTCGAACATAAGGGAATACAACATTAATTTTACAGCGAAAAAACGATTTTCGATTTATGGTGGCCTGTTTGGGATAATGTGACATAAATAAAAAATTTACACTGGAATTAAGAAAAACCGGGTAAGTAGAAAATTTCAATCAATTCAAATTTTGACTATGCTAGATCAATACTACAATGCTAGAGATTATAGATTATAGAGCGCGCTTTTTTGGCTCCGCATCCTTTTTTTTGTAAACTATATATAATTTATTTTGCAACCAACTTTTTTGTCTTATGATTGAAATTTCAAACGCCCGCGGGCCAGATTCTGGCATATGACGTGAGAGTGAAATGATTAATAATCTGCTTTAAAGAGCTTGGTAATGATATACCTGCCGAACGCTATGCAGAATCACGAGTCAAAACGCAGGAAGAGGGCAGAATAGAGTGCAATATATGCTGTATCAAGGATACACCATAAAATTAACGCTTGAATGAGAAATCATTCAACGAGACTTTGAAACGATACACTTTAGAAGCATATTACTCATAAATAAACAACAACTTTGTCCAATGTGATGCAGCTCATGCATATATATTAAATATAATATCAAAAAGCCTTGATCGACTTAAAGATTATTAGACTTAACAATTAATTCGGTGCCTTTACTTTGATGCCGTGTAACTCAATTTTCAAGTCTGTCAAAGTTATGATACTTTGATCGACGAGAAAATTATTATGCATATAAATTATTTCGGTTCGTTTACTTTGACGGCTTGTAACTCTTGCGGTCAAACATTAATTTTTTCCCGCCCTAAGGTAGTTTCAAAGGGCAAACCTTAAAGTTTAAAATAAAATATAATAGGTGGCGGCTCTGCGGACTTAACCTAAAAAATCGTCAGTGTATACAAGGGTGTCCGATAAGAAACATTGGAGACATTGCATTCTTTTTGCATTCCTATTGAAAAAATGCAGCTGAATTAGAATGAAAAAATAATGCAGAAAAGAGTTTTGAGGTTAAGTAGATTGCATTTTGAAGTACGAGTTTCGAACTTTAAAATTACCGTAGGACGGAAAAAAATTCAAGTTTTACCAATAGTTATAAGACATCAAAGTAAGGGTACCAGATCAGTGATTATTCACTATAATTTTAGTATAGTTTTTCACGATTTTTTTAGTAGTAAAAGTGATTGTTGTTTCAGTAACATTTTCTACTGAAAAATCAGTAAAATGTAACTGAAACTCAAGTAACTGAAATATATATATATATATATATATATATATATATACACTCAGTGAAATATCACTGATTCAAATAGCCAGAAGTACATCACTGAATATTTTTTCGTCTAGCGTTAAATCCCTTTTTCTACTATACCCGATTTCTGCTATAAATCTGTACCTTGAGAACATATAACAAAGAGTCAGCGTAATTTCTTTTATTTCGTATGTTAGAATATTAGAATAATTTCTTGTTTGTTTTGAGAGTTCTGAAAGAACAAAAAACCAGGAGATAATAAAATTCCGTTTGATGTTGAGATAACAAGTGCAGGTGAAACGAACATCGAACCGCGAAATTACATCTTTGTGTACAATAACAATGCATTATCAGCACACAATACAATTACAGGTCTCTAAGCAAATTTCAATCTCGTTCAGCACACCTATGCTGTAAACGAGTCTCGTTATACGTTCATTCTTAAGTAAGGTCAAGAACAAGACTTTTTATAATCGGTTCCACTCAATCAATGGAGCAAATTATCAACTCGACTGATATACTTCCAACATTTACGATCGAGATAGGTCAGTAACGACCGTCCTTGCTTTTTATTTACCATTTACGTTACGCTATGCACACTTCTTGTAATGAAGATTGAAGTCTCATATAACCCAAATTTTTGCAGACTCATATTACTGCGTGTGCCGCGCTGTGTTTTTTATATACCAAACAGTTAAAACCTAAGATAAGGAATTATAGGCATCAGAAGCTGTCTCGCATTTTTCATTCTCTTTTAAAAGTTGAATTTCTTTCCGTATTTTATAAGTACAACGTGGCCATTCAAACTTCAAAAAAACTTCAGACTATTTTCCAGGTTTCCCGGTCGAAAACTACATTTAAGCCGTTTGAATTTCAAGCGTTTATATTAATAATTATTCTAAACTAATTGAATTATTATATAGATTTTTAACAGAATTAAATATTTTAGGATTCCAAGGTAAAATAATACGAATGTTTGTAAAAGAGATTTCAGAGCTCACAGCCCAAAATGCTTTGAAAACAGGGGAAATAGGGTGTTTTTCCGTAAAATACGGGAATAAATTCTTTTAAACAGCAGTGATGTAGGTTCCATATCCCTAAACTTTCAAGTCGTAATATATTGCATTTTAAAGAAAATAAAGGAATATTCAACTAAGAAAGATGCATTTTCAAGTAAATAGTTGAATTTCCAAAGAAACATTTGCACTTTCAACCAAATGGTGAATTTTCGATTTAAAAGGAGGGAGTTTCTATCCAAAAACATAACTTTTTAAGAAAATAGTTGAATTTTCAATAAAATAATTAAATTTTTAACCAAACAGTAGAATTTGTAACCAAAAGAGATGCATTTTGAACCTAAAATGTAATAGGCAATTTTTAAAATAAGAATTAGATTTCAATAGAAAATATGACTGTCAGAAAATAGTTTAATTTCCAACAAAAAAATGATATTTAGAACCACATAGTAGAAATTGACCAATGAGAGATGAATTAACGAACAAAAATATAATAGTACAGTTTTCAATGAAAAAGAATTCACTTGCTACTAAAAATTGAATTTTTAAATCAAAAGGACCAATTTTCTATCGAAAAACGCGAATTTCCATAAAAAATATGAATTTTGGATAAACGCTCAAAAAGCTCATACCCCAAACTAATATCAAACTCTGTATATCCGTGTATTTTGACGCGCTGATAATGAAAATGACTGTAAAAATGCCCGAAAATTTTATTTTTTAAACCAACATTTAAAATAAGTAACTTTTAATGCAAATTATTTGGATTTTGGTATTGGGTTCTATCAATTCAGTTTTCATTTAAATGAAAAACTGAGAACAATGGGAATTGTACTGTAAATAAGAAGAATAAGACAAGTTATTTAAAAAAGGGTGAACGAGAAGAATACAAGAAAGATTGTAAAGTCTATGATTCAATGAATAAAATTATTAAAAAAATAAAATTATTAAAAAAATATAATTGCCACGTTCTGCAAGAAATAGGCCCATTTTGACCTAGGATCTAAAATATAAATTTTGAATTTTCGATATAGAATCATACTTCCATCTATGATCTATTTGGGTAACATTATACTTGCCTGTTGGCGAAATGGCCTGAAGTGGGTAAATTTTCTATTTGAAGAGAAAATATATAACACGTGAGCTTATGGAACTCCCCGTGCAGAAATTTCCCCATCTTTCCCTATTTGAAGTTGGGTTCCGATGGGGTCTCTACCATAATATCTAGCCTAGAAAAAACTGTTTGGGGCCTCTATCAGAATATCTAGTCTAGAAAAAACTGTCTTTTTTTTAAAGAAAAAAATTCCGTTCTTATGAAAAACTGTAAATGTTCAGAAAAAATTACATTTCTTGTCATTCTAAAAAGTTTTAAAGTAGTCTAAAACGGCAAAAAACGAAATATTACAGGAAGAAAAATTTCAATCGATTTCAATTATTTATTTAAAAACTATTTTACTGATATTCCTGCTAACAGTTCGTATATTTTATATATACATAATGTCGTATAATAATAAATATTCAATTAGAAAAAGAAAGTTCAAAATTTTTGGATCTGTAGTTTTGGATATGTTTAAAAATGTAATATATGTATTGACTCTAAATAGGACCATTAATATTTAAAGTCAAAATACTTGCAATCAATTAATATTTATTTTTTGAATAACTTTTTTGTCCTATAAATTCAATATTCATCATGTAATAGAAAGGGTACTACTAATTATCGGGCGATAAAAGGGCACTCTCGTTAGGGCCTGATCAGAACTTCTAGCTAGAACCTGGCTAAAACAGCGTTACAGAACTAGTCAGGCCCTCTCCATTTTCCCCGACGAGCGCCCGATTAGAAATAGGGAAATCTATCCAGGGTCCTACTAAACCCCGATCGGAAGTTCTACATGGTTCTCGAACTACAATTTAATTTTTCCCGAAAAGCAGATTTTTCAGTTCATTTGTGAAACACTGAGAGCATGCTTAAATTATAACTTTAGTATGCCAATTATGGCATCGTAAGCCACAGAGATATTTTTTGAATAAAAACGTTGCAAACAATTGATAAAAACAATTATCCGAGGTCAGGAAACTTTTATCGGGAGGTGGATTCACAAACACGCATTCATAAATTTATTTGTAGTTGTCAATTGTGTGCAACGCTTTAATCTAACTCAAGATTAAAAAATATTTTTCACATTTACTTCTTAGTAACTATTTATATAAATGTAGGTTACCTACGGAATTACTATGCTAAATATCTGAAAAAGAAGTTACCATTCTCCAATATAAAAGGAACGTCAATCTTTGAACGATCCATCAATACAAGCTTTAAATTCCTAATTATTAGTATAAAAAGAACATACATTTTTGAACGCAACAACACTTTAAAATCTTAAATATAAAAAGACCTTTGATATTTTAACGGAGAGCTATACTCAGTGCAATTCCGAACACATTCTTTTTCGAAGAGCCTAGTTTTCAACAATAACCCCTGCTTTTTCCCAGTGCTGAAAATTTCAGACTTGTTCCCGGTTTGTTTGGCCAGTGATCATCCCGAATGTGACATGAATGTACTTTTGTTTGAGAGCAAAAATAAATTGAGGATTGGGATTTGAAGTGCAGCTGCAGGTCAAAAAGAAAATATTTCTCTGTGAGGAATAATTGGGAGTCATGGTCGTACATTTTATGTCCCGATTCGTTATGGAGGAATGTGAATGCATTATGCCAGCACGCACGTGCTTTTCACTAGACGTTAATCGGTTTCGCCTCACCCCCAGTGAGAATGAGGCACAAAATCTTTGGAGTGAAATCAATGAAGGTTCCGGTTCCTTCCTTTCCCCATAGACATCGACTACACATTCAGTGGTCTCTGTCTGATATCTATACTTTATTTACTGTCACTAGAATTTTACACGCACACACTATTGTATTCGCATATGGTATTCATATATATTATAACTAATACAATTTTACATTAAACGAGTCATATATTTTATTGCAACTACTATATATTCGAAGCTTTTTAGAATTAATCTATCATGAAACGGAAAGAATGATATGTAGTTGGAAATCTAATTTTGATTTGTGAACTTTCTTGTGCTCTCATTTTTGTGCATAAAATGGTCCATAAGGAAGTAGATGCATTTCGAGATGTTCAAGTTTAAAAGAATTTTTTGAATAGGGACAGGCTTCAAGACTCATTCTAATCTGAAGGGCTGCCTGTGAAAACCACTATAAGATTGATTTTAATATATACCAAATGTTTACCTCAATTTATTGGCATGTATTTTTTGTTTAAACATCGTTTAAAGAATATTTATGAGATTAGCAAGTTTTTAACAAGTGTATTAGAAAATGTAATAATCTGAATAGATTGTTTCAGAATCAAAGATTAAAAGTTCAAAGACTTTTCAAAGGTCCAAGATCTTAAATAGCAAACTTGATCAAAATTAGCACATGCAATTCACAGCTTATTTCAAGCTTATTTTTTGTCTTAGAGCAAAACTTTGTTTACTGGGTGGCCACAGGATTTGATTTTTCAATTTCCCTGACATTTAGACGAATTTCCCTGACAGGAAAGTATTACAAAAACGAATAAGGTTTCAACAATGCGCAACGCAAAATGGTGAAACAAGCCAGAAAAATGTGCTTTACATGACAGCATGGATTAATTAAGTAAAGAACATGTATCCAAACTATCAATAAATAAACAAATACAAAAAAAAACTTAGAATCGAATTCTACTTTTAAAAAATGTACACTGAGAAAGTATTTATATTGATATTAGGAAGTGCTTCCAAAATAATATTAAAACATATCAATTTCTATTATCATTGACAGCTACTTCATTTCCCTGACATGTGGCCACCCTGTGTTTAGTAAAAACTTCTTTTCTGTGCACAATTAGAAAATTATTTAAAATTTTAGAAGTGCACAATATTTACAGTATATTCACTTTAAATTTGATATAAATATTTCCACTCAGCAGTTAAATTCATCAACGATATTTCACTATTAATCAGTGAAAATCCTAAAAATCTACTTTTAAGACAAACAATGAGCTTAAAGTTAGCTTGAAGACAGGGTGGCCGCAAAACTTCCTTATCAAAATCCTCTGATTTTTCCCTGAACAGTTTTTAGTTTTCCCTGGCCTATATAATATTTAAAGCGTAGAATTCAAATCTTTTAAAAGTTTTAATCAAATATAATTATCCCTTTAATCAACCTATGAAAAATTTCTTTGGTACATTTTTATGATACAGTAAAGAAGAATACTGAAAATGGTTAAAAAGTGTCTAAATTTAAATAATTCAGGGATGAAGTTATTTAAAAAAAGTTGGTCTCATTTTGAGATTTTGAATATCTGAGTTTGAAATGTAATCATACGTTTCCTTAAATTCAGATAAACCTTACTGGAATGCAGATAAATGATTGCTTAATTTCAATTCAGAAGTAAATTGAAGTACAGAAAAACCTTAAGATTTTTTTAAATAACAAAATTGAATAGAAACACTGCAATTTTTACGCTATATTGACTTTATTCATAACTTAAAGTGCATTCTTTCGCTTTAGTTATTACCTGTCTGCAGTTGTTACAATTTGAAGTATTTATTATTGATGTTTTTAAAACAAAAGTTTACTATTTACAATTGATTTTTAAATTTTTGACTGGATCTGAATAGAAAAGTAGAAAGTGAAAAGAAAAATCCCGGTATTTTATTTTCGTCTGAGTTACGGGAATTTTGGCAAAAAGCCTTTGGACATTGAGCCGCCTGTAAACTTTAAAGAGCGCGGCCAAGGAGACACATATTGTGCTACTTAATTCCTACGACATTTTCGAATCTGAGCCTTAGGGTCAACTTAAATATCAAGGAACATGAACTCATTTTTTCACATCTAAAAACAAATTAAAAAAAAATAATATCCCTTTTTTATAATTTCATACAAAAATCGAGGGGCTTATCTCTTGGATTGTTTATGTACATTTGATTACAAAATTACAATGAAAATTGCAGGGATTATATCGGAGATTATACAGATTGAAACGGAGACTGTATCACTAGATTACAAGAGTGAAAACCCCTCGATAAAATCGAACATTTTATGTATATGATTTGCGCGTGAAAGTTTTTTAAATCGTTACTTTATCTGCTGATGTGCTTGAAGTACTGAACTATTAATTATTTAAGTAATTAGAGAAATTCGATTGCATAAACCTAAATTAATCATGAAATATTCGGTTATTTACAATAAAGGGAGGGTTTTGAAAAAAATTTTATATTTGTGTTCATTATATGGCATGAACTGACAATATTTGAAGATAAATTTGAGTCCATAAAAAAAAGTTCTTTTATTTGAACACTGGGTACTTCAAGAGTCAAAGTTTAAGAACGTGTAATATCCAATACAGAAATACCACACAAATATTGTCATTTGAAAGATATTGCTTCGAATGAAGAATCGCTTTTATATAACTCAGAATTGCTATTGACATAAAGAAAATTTCCCCAGTTTTTTTCTGAATAGGGCGTATTGTATGCCTTGACATGATTGAGGGTTAGTGTGACTTCTTTTCTACCTGAGGAAGTCAAAGACTCGAACAAGGTGAGAAGGGGAGGGTCTGAGATTCGTTAGGGAATCTCAAGTTCACCGTAATCTTTTCTAAAGTGTCGACGATGATGTAATTCTTTCCTTCACATTTCAAACATGGATCATCCCTTGTTGAATATGCCTACTCTGCGGAGAGAAGACAAGAAAACAGACATGCAGACGATACACTTGAGCAGTGATTATAAAAACACCTCAGTCCCGATTACCAGCTAATAGGCGTGAAGTGCCAATACATATTATACATATTACTTACATACATACATATACATATACATATAATACATATTATGCAATTTTATCGCTCGAATTTCCTTATATGTACTCAAGTCCATTTATTGAGAGAAAGCTGCAGGCTACCACAAACATCATCTACAGAGTATCCTACTGGAATGAGCGAGAGCGACACACTTTTTTTCTAATGCGCCCATCAATAACTAAGATCTTGGTTTGTAATGCTAGTTTTTTAATTGTTATGCTTATTGGAGGGTGTAGCTCATTTTTTAATAGAAATAAATATGAATATGCAGATATACGATATGTGCAATGCAAGGAATAGTATGTATAAAAATTAAAAGGAAAGGGCTTGAAAATTTTATAGTTTGTTACGTAAAAATGTAAGTTTCCGTGACATAGTTTTGTAAATACTGTAACAAGATTTGTAAGTGCGTCAAAGTCACGAAGGTAATTATATGACGAGATTGAAGACAAAACAAAATGCAAATAGTTGTCGCACGATCGTACACTGCACTGTACACATTGGACACACTTCAGACCTCACGGAATCGCTTGCTTTATGGTTACCTATCGTTCAGAAAGCGATTGTAAAAAGTAAAAAATCAATTAAATTTCTGTCTTTTAAATAATTCAATGATTAAAAATGTCGTTCTTCCTTTACAAGGCTAATGTTAATCGTATAAGCCTACAGGCAAGGTCTAATTAACTCAATCCTATGGGGGTTTCAATCATTAAAAATCCCCTACTCATCTGTAGGCGGATTTTTATTAGAAGCGCTCGCATTAACGTGAGCATTTGGTTAAGGAAGTGGAAAATTGCAGAAAACCAAAACCCCCGAGATGACTCGATTACCCAAATATCAACAACGAGTAGGATTTATATTTATGTTCGTGAAATAAGAATAAATGAAATAATAAATGAACCTACTGGCACTCGTTCATGATTTCTTCTTGTGTGCGGACTTGTACCGGAGCTAGGGATTCTACATCGGTGCCATAGTCACGGAAACAGGAAGTGATTTTCTCGTCGAAGGTGTTCACTAAGTCCTCCAGGCTTCCACTGAAGGGGCTAAAAGTTCCCTCTTGAAGAATGTCTGTTCCATTTTCATGTGTTGTCATAGGCTCGTTCGCATTGCAATTTTCTCCAAAACTCGCCTCGAGGTTCGCATCCAACAATTGTTCTAGGACATAAAAATGAAGCGAAAATAGGTCAAATATCATTCCAAGGTTTTTTAACTGCAACAGATGTTGACATATTCTCAAATATAGTTCAAGAAAACTATAATAGAAAATATATTGCAATCAATTTATATAATAGACTTACTCTGATTTTTATATAAATAAAATTAACTAACACATATTTTAATTTAAGTATTTGCATACTACGTTCCTTACGGAAAAATAATGAAGAACAAATAAAGATTGTAACTTAAT
>NC_046658.1:71761105-71765058 GCF_010883055.1 Belonocnema kinseyi
TATATAAATGAAAGACTATGGGATATTTTCTTGAGCACTTGCTTCTTCCAGACGGTATAAAACTCAGGAGACCGCGAGCCGTTTTTGGCACAAACCGGTTATGAATGTACAGACAACCTAGTAACAGTAGTAACAAAAATCTCCTCCCTTTTAAATGATCACTTTATGGTTCAATACCTTAATATACTGTCCCATCAATAACAATTATTGCTAATTCCTCGGAAGTGTACGCCTGCTAATAAATTCAACGAGCAAATAACAATTATTTGATAATCTCCCTTCTGTAGTCGGATTTATATATCCGTATTAAACGCATATACTGGTAATTTTAAATTTTAAATTACAGCCTTCAAAAGTTAAGAACACAATTTGAAGTCATCAAAAAAGAATTATTTAGGTATTTTCACTTTAACCACCAGTTAACTTCACTTCGTTGAATACTGAGGGGGAACCAATCAGGTATTTTCAATTCAATATCCAGCTAACTTCCTTCCGTTGATTGCTAATGGGAAAACAGTGAACAAAATGCATGGGATTCGGTTCATTCTGCTAATATCTTCGTAGAAGCTAATTTTTTCTATATAAGTGTACTGGAAAAATAGTTTTTATTTGTTAAGAACTATTTAATGATATAATAAAATGATCGAAATTATTATTCCATACGAAGATAACACAAAACAATAAAGTTTAGTCCCATGCATTTGGTAGAGTGTTTTCCCCTCAGGATTCAACGAAATGAAGTCAGCTGACGATTAAGTGAAAAAGCCTAATGGATCAAATCCATGCCATAAAACTTTATTTATGATATATCTTCGTATTAAATAATAATATTGCCATTTTATTTTTTCATTCAATAGTAAAAGAAGTAACTAGAAAATAACTAATTTTCAAATATACTTATACAGAAAAAATAAGTTTTTACGATGATATTAACCATTTATGATAAAAATGGATCAAATCCCATGCATCTGATCCATTGTTTTCCTGTCAGTATTCAAAGAAGTGAAAATGACTATTTTCTAAATTGATGAATCTATAATGCGAAACAATGTTACATTCGAAGCACTCAAAATAACAAACTAAACGTTCTTAATGGAAAAATTCTAAACTCGAACCTTCAATATTGTATAATCATGGACGAAAAAATGATACACGTAGTCGGAAATATTGTATGTAAAAATTTTTATTATTGTAATACACTTTCTGAGATTTTCAGCATGGGATTTTAAAATAGTTTCCAAAGAAGCATTCAAAAAGAATAAAAATTATTGAAGTATTAAGACATTAAAATTGAAATTTTACAAGATTGAGCGATTGAAATTGTTTCATTAGTATGGCTTTCCATTAAAAATGGTAAAATTTGCAGTTATTTAAATTTTAAAATGGACAATTTTGAATGCTTACTTAAAAAAATGGCACAACTTAAGACGCTTTTAATCTCAAATTATATATTATTAAAAATTTTAATCCTACTTCGTTCGATTTGGAATGCTGCGAACATAGATTATAATCCTTGAATCTGTACTCTTTAAACTACACTATAATGAACAATTTAAATTTGAAACCAATGACTCAAATTGAAATTATGGTATCCTTAAAGTCTTGAAATTTAAAGAATTAAAAAAATCTGTATAATTTCAAATGCTTCTAATTTTCTGATTGGAAAACATATTTTACTCCATATGATGGAACTTTTATTTTCAGGTCAAGTGGAAAACCTACTTAACCAATTCCATTTCAAATCTGGTAGTGAGACAGCTATGACTTTGAGTGTCAAAATGATTTTATACCAGGGTATATCATTCTATATGGTGAAAATAAAGAAACACGTATTTTAGTTTATTCAAAATTTTCTTTTGTATTTATTACAATCATTCGAAGATGACCTGCGATTTCTCAAAACTTGAGATAATTTTTTTGCTCTTTTAATCAATTCAGAACATTTTTTAAATACTTTACATATGAAAAAATGTCGATTGTTTTTCTAAAACTATTGAAAGTGAATTTTCTCAAAAACCCCAATTCATTTTTTTAGAAAGAGCTCGCAATACGTGATACATATTTCATAAGTTTCGTTCATGTGAAACAATTGCTTAACATTGAAAAAAACGTTTTAGAAAAATGCAATGTTTCTCTCTTAAACAATGCAAAGTATCAAACAAGAGTTATATATATATAGCGTAGACTTTTATCTGCGAATTTTTATTGTACCTTTCGCAGTTTCCAAGAAAAAAGCAAAAATTCGATTTTTCCACAATAATTCTTTTTCTATGTGAAGCAGTGATTTAACAAGAACAACCCTCCTGAGAAATACATTGCATATTACCAGCTATTTGTAACAAAAAATTAAGTGAAGTTTTTTGAGAAAATTCGCGATCAATAGTTTTAGAAAAAACAGCCGACATTTAGTAATTTTGAAATATTAAAAAAGGGTTAGGCAGAAATTGTAACAAATCCAAAATAAATTTATGTGATTGAACTGTCAAGTACATGTTCTTTTCTTTGTAGCACAGAATAATATATCCAAATGCCAAATCATCCTGAAACCATGACCTAGACTTTTCTTCAAATTTTGCCTGATTTTAAATGGAATTGGTTACCTCTGTTTTTTTATTTCATATATTACACGTATTGGCGAGGGTTTGTTTTAGTTTGATGAACCAGTACAATAGTACTTCACAACATTTCTGATCGTCTGGGGGTTTCAATTCGATAGTGTCACATTGCCATATAAGCATATATGTTACAATTCTACAATTCCACGCTCGATTTTCATAAAAGGTAAAAATTATATAATAATACCAGCAGCTGGGTACAATTCACTATACATTATGCATGTGCTATTTTCACACTCGCAACCTTGAACTTAAAACTTGCAAATTCCATGGGTTTTTAAGAAAGATAAAGCCAAACAAAAAATCTTTAAAACACTACCGTAATTTCTATTTATAACCGATAGCAAGGCCACTTATATAAGCTCGAAGTGCTAAACTTTGTATGTGCACGTTGACGATTAATGATAACCCGACAATATGATATCGAAATTGCGCTGTAGGAAGGTTGTACGTAAACAATTTACTTTACGTTACTTGTCGAAAAAATACCAGTATTAGGCAGTATTTCTTTATAAAACTTAGAGCAATGTATATAAGTAAATCGTGATAATAAAAATTTTTATTTAATCTTAATAAAAAATTATATTTCTTTTTGACAGTATTAAATTAATCAGGCCTGAGAATGTATGAAGGCCATTGAGTCTACCTATCTCTTTTTCAGGAAATATTACTTTATTTAAATTCTTCAAATCTTACTTGAACGTTTTTTAACTGTTTTAGAAAGTATATTAAGAATATAAAACTATTTTTTATTATTATCGCCTCGTATTGTCCTAGAGCCTACTAATGTAATTTCTTACAATCTCAGACCTGAACTGAACGTAAAAAGATCCAGATCTTTAACGATATTTTTATAGATCAGGTAGAATAGTCAGTGATATTAGAAAAATGTCAATGATCCCACAAAAGTATATACGAATTTCGTTTAAAGTTGCTGCACGAGTATGCGTATTTTGGCATTCACTACGTTTGCAATATTTATAGATTTACAACATAACACACATATATCAAGATATGGTACCAGTGAACTTTTATTTATATACCTAGACTGGAGTAGATGATGAAATTATTATTTGTTAATTCTTGAAAAGATCAAATTCAAATGTTAACATAGGATTTGTTTCGGCCAGCAGGTGCTAGACTTATCATACATAATTCATTCTAAGGTTCTAAATCCTTATTATCCTGATCCATCTATGCCTGCAGCATATCAGGTGCTAACATCAACTACGTAATGAAGCATATCTTGCAAAAGTGCTAAAGTACCATTCTGTAATATGTTCAAAATGATTATTAAATCCTGATGACTTTATATAATGTATTTTTTATATGAGCTTT
>NC_046658.1:71765158-71834052 GCF_010883055.1 Belonocnema kinseyi
TGTAATTCTTAATCAATCTATTTAAATTATTAATTTTCCAAATAGGAAAAGAAACAATCCAAAAATGTATATATTTCTAAAATTGCTCATATTTTAAACATTCTTTACACAAAAACTGAAAAAAAAAGATTTTTGTCAAGAAAATGAGGTGACAATTATTTGGCCTTAATTAATGGAACTCTTAAAATATTTACAAGCAAACCCTGCCACTTGGACCGAATCATCAGTTTATTGTCTCTATTTAAAAAATTATATGTAAGATCGAAATGAAATCCACTTTCTTATGAATAATTTTATAGAACGAAATCAGAGCATGGAAAAGATTCACTTTTTATGCAGAGCTTACAGAATTTCCTCTAATTATTACAGCCTTTTTATGTATTTTACATATATGGATTCATAAGTATAAGGACTGCACACAGAATAGTTTTTTTTTCTGTAAATCTACCAGAATTTCCGGTAGATCATGCAGAATTTTCTGTGAAATTATCCAACTCTTTTTGGAATACGAGAATTCTTATAATTAAGGAAATGAGTGGTGTTAAAATGGCCTTGTTGGTACTTAAATCGCAAATAATATGATAGTATGATAGTATCATTCTTCCTTTGTATTTTGAAATACAATCGAATTTAAAATTAGGGTAATTTTACAACAATTCTCTAAGCCTGGGGCAATCAAATTTTCAATTAAGTACAAACGATTACAAATTAAAAAATGTACAGACACAAATAAATTCTTCAGTGTCATTTCCCGATCCATTGGGGAAAATTCCAATATAACCTTTATTATAAAAATCTAGAGCTTATTTGATACCGCATATTTCTCAATTTCTATTTATAATTTTATTATAAAATAAAAAAAGTTATAAAAAAAGGCATCGCAATTTTCATATAGAATAAATAGAATTGTCCCTCAAGTGGAATTTCCCATATATCTCTCAACATAAATTCGATCACAGAATTAAACACAGAAGAATTTCAGCCGTAGTTGACATTGGATTAATACAAAGTATGTTTCTACTAAAAAAAAAAACCACTTCTTGCAAGAGCCACACATCTGTTCACAGTTTTTTCCCCGTTCCAAATTTAGCAGAGCGAGGATCATAAGCGGGGAAAGTGTCTCTTAAAATTGTGACTTTGATAATCTTGAAAAATCAGTATTGACACACGTGGTATATCGCGATCTGAAAGTGTATTTTCTTCCTGCAATTACAGAATGTCATTACTTTCAACGAAAGTTTCTCTTATCTTTTTCATTTCCTTTTAGGATATTCTGCCAACGTTATACATTTGAAATCTATCTGAAAATTAGGTTAATTTTCATATGACTGTGATGACACGATATATTGCAATGTGTTATTGTTTTACACAGAACAGCATAACAATTTTAACAGAATATAAAGTTACAAAAACGTAAGATATGCACACTTTTTAAAAGCCCACTAAATAACCCAGACTCAGACTACTGTTTACAAAATCCATTAAAACTTCCGAGCACAAACCTAAACAAGACAATAATTTAGGAAAATTCAGAAGTCATTTCTAAGTTTGCGTATAATAGCGAGATCATCGGATCTCTGGATTCTGTAAATTATGTGTTTTCCAGCTCGACCGTACCTATCCGATTATGGAGCGACCAAAGCCGTGACACAGTTTTGAAGAAGCGTTGTATTGGCAAGTACTATAAAGGGTAATAAAAGTAAGTACATAACTTGTTTATAAATATTTCGCACCTGTCAGCAGGTTCATGTTCTTGATACTGGCCGTATCCTCCTCCTCGAAGCGTGCCAGGGGTGCCTCGAACTTCAATTCGGCGATTTTGCCCGCCATGTCCCTCATTATTGAATGGGTCAAGCCCCCTGGCGAAACTTAACTACCCAAAAAAGGAGGGATTTTGGCGTCGGGTGTCGAGAGCCCGCGGGCACTCGCTCTTTCTTTCAAGTCCGAATTTTTTCTAGGGAAACTGACACAAAAAAAGTATAAATCTGAACAACACAACCCGCTCCGAAGAACTGCCGGAGTCGCACTGGCGTAGGTAGCTGAGTCAGAAGAGGACCGGGGGACTCGACTCTCGACATTGTCGCGGGGGAAGATGATTGGTCGTTGCCATGGCAATGGTAACGTACGTCGTACGCTAGGCAGGGGAGTATTTCAAATTGCAGGGTCGTAAGACCTTGAAATATACCCGTTATGTTTGTGCAACGTTAGTCCTTTAGTAATTAGATTAGTTGAGGGCAGGATATTTTGTTGTATATTGATGTGTGAAAGTTCTGGTTTAGGCATAACAATTATATGTAATGTTTCGCGTAATGTGTTATGCAGTATACTTAAATACAATTAGAAATGCAGATAATAATAATTATTAAGATTATTTATAAAAAATAGCAATATAGAAATGATTGTTCAATTGATATATTGCATAGGTATTCATGTAAAACATTTGAAATGTGAGATAGTATAATCATAAATTAATTATCGCTTTTACAGATTTCGCTAATTACACACACTACCTGCTGTATTAGTTATAAAGGGGTCATTAACAAAATAAGAGATATATTCAGGAGGGGGTGGGGGAGTATCATTCCCCAAATTCATGTTAAGAACAATGGAAAAAGCATCACGCAGGGGGAGGGGGGTGGGTAAAGTTTCTGAAAAATGTATGAAGCATTTTGTGAATGATCCCAAAATTTAATCCCGTAATATAGTGTATGTCACTATCTATTTTTGTCTAATTATTTTACTTTTTCGAAAATATTTTTCGCCCTGAATATTATGCACTCGTACAGTAAATGCATGTAACGTATAACTTATTAAAAATTTCCTGGAATGTTACAAAACGTGACGGCAAAAAGAAGTAAAGGAAATATATCAAATTGCTTATACTATTTCTTGTGGATCTACATATTGGCGAACCCACCCCCCCTCCCCACCCTATTTTTTGACTTCCCTTAACTTTTTTTCACGGGAAAAAGGAGAAAAATTATTTAAAATATGAATATTAAATTATTGCAAAAAATGATTTATAATACTCTTGAAACTTGTTTATTCACATTTTCCAGCTGTCAATTTGGCAGTCCATTATAGCATACGTCAGTTTTGACATCATGTTTGACTTTTAGTATGTAACATATATGATTTTGCTCAACATGTATGGAAATGCTTTATAATTAGGATTTTCAAGTTATTACTTTTGTACTTTATATTTTAAAAAGCGTGATGCAGAATTTGAAAATGATTACTTTTTAACGATTTAGGAGGGGGTAGATCCCCTCCCCCCTGATTATAGGCTTGTCATTAGCCTTCGATTCATTATTTTTCAAGCTTGCAAACTAGACATCATGTAGTTTTCAAAGTTTTAAGAATAAATACATTTTCAAGGTTTGCAATATTTAAAATTATTCCATTTTCACAAGTGAAAATAACAGCAAATGTTTTTTTCTGTACAGAAATCTCTTTTTTTATAATTAAATCTATCCAATCACTTTGAATGTCATTTGGTACTACATGATGATACAAATTATTATAATAATTTTTGTCATCTTGAAAATTTCAATTTATTAGTTTGAATACGCAAGTATTTCTGAGAAAGTCTAATTTTTGAAAGAAAAGTTGTTTAGCTTCATTAGTTTAAATTCACAAATATTTGTTTCCAGGTTTTACAACGTGACCACTAAATGATTTAAAGAAGGAAAATGGACGATTGATCCTTTTTTAGTCATAAATCCCCCACTACTTGTTGAAAAACTTATGTAAATCGAGAAGTTTTTGTGCCATGACTACCAAACATAGAAATGAAACTACCAAATGGTTCTGCATCGAATCATAACTTACTTTTCTTCAATTAAAATTAATTTTTCGTTTCACTGTATAATTTTTTTAAGATTATTTAAACAGTTATGCCCTCTCTGTAAAATTCGAGAACCGACTACCAAACATTATAGTGCGACCAAAAAACGATTTTTGAAGAAGAAAAGTTGATGAATAATCAATTTCCTATGCCCCTTCTTTCCTTGCTGAGAAAATATTTGTAAATCGAAAATTTGTTTGGGGCAGACACCGGAAATTTTTTGTTTATTGCTATTACACTGAATTTGACCTTGAAGGGTTATTCCTCATTTATTAACAAATTATCAAAACTCTCAAACTTCAAGATCTTAATACCAATGTTAGCAAAGAAAGACCAAAAAGCCCCATAAAGAAAACTTAAGAAATTTGGACATTCCAAATGTGTGGAGTTTCTCTGAATATTTCAAAGTTGCCATTTTGTTTGATGACGTCACGATTTGAGGCCTCCAGAAAAAGGTGCTGTTTCCCTTCATTGTGTTCAATTGTGTAAATTGTAGTATCCAGTAGGACCTACATGGACCTGCAGGAAGGACTGCTTAGATAGTCTCAAAATATTAAACAGGTAAAACTAAAAATAACAGATTATTATTTGTAAGAATTTCAAATATAATGGCAATATACCCTGAAATGTCATCTATAAGTTTACGATTTTCTAAGATCTATATATAGTGCATGGATGGAAACGTAAACAAAAAGTATCGGAGCAGTCGATCAGAACTGGAAAGCGCCGCGCCGTTGTGTTTTAGAATTTTTGGAGTTTTCGTATCTTATTTGTGAAACGTTTTTTTTTGTTTATATCGAGATAGAAGCTTATAATAATATTTATATGATTTAAAATATTACTCTTGGTTAGCTTAGTTCTTCACTACTCGGCGCAAGAATTTGTTTGTTTTATATTAATTGAAATCCCCCTCCCCCAATAAAAGCATGTAATTTAAAAGGCAGACAAATTTGTAACACATCCGCGTCTACAGTGTCATTTTTCTATACGAATCATTTCGAGACTACAGTTTTTACTGCATTGTAACTTTGTAACAAATTTTTGACTATTTTAATTTTTTTCGAAGTCTTCCAATATAATAACGAGAATTTAAATTTTTTAAAATTATTACACCGAGTAAAGCCCAGTGAAAAGAAACAAGAGATTGTCGCAAAGCAAGATTCACGGGGTGATTCGCATATATACGAGTATAATCGGGGCGAACTGAGAAGAATTCGCTAGGTGCCTCGGTGAATCTTGAATATTATACAATCTTCAAATAGCCTATTCGCATATTTTTAGGCTATCTAATTTATTTGAATATGCGTCAGCATAAATTAATTTCAGTGTCAGCCAATTCATTTTAATTCGCGATACTTTAAGTCGATCCCCAATTCATCTGAATTCACCAACGTGAATACATTTAAAGACTTGGGTTGTTCAATTGAATTCTTAAGGTGTATAACCAATGTCCTGGGCTCATACACTAGACTTTCGATTGAAGCATTTTCGATTTATGCGTTTCAAGAATTGACGCCCGTAAATTACCACGGTTAGTCACCCCAGAAAAAGCAGTAGCGTGGTGATAAAGCGCAGTACCCCAACGGCTTATAACTGTAACTGCCTCACTTAGCACAGAGCGACATTACGACACAGCCCTGACGTTTACGTTTGAAGACTTTCGATTTAAGCCAAGGTCAGAATCAAACATGTGCTTAAATCAAAATCCAGTGTATTTATCATTTATCAATTCGCGTCGGCTTAATTCGTTGTTGGTTTCAACGAATCAAAAAGAATAAGGTATTTTAAGTTGTGACGGCAGCTGCAGCAAGATGTCTGCACGTAGAGGGTCAAGCAATAATACCCACTGCATGGAACGATACTCCATTTTTTAAAATAATTTTGATAAAAATGATTTTTCACTATAAATGTATTCATATATTATTTTTAATTTTTAAAAGCTACTCAAATAAGGTATTTTCACTTCAATCATCAGCTAACTTCACTTTGTTCAAAACTGAGGGGAAAACAATGGATCAAATGCATGGAACAAAACTTCATTTCTGTAATATCTTTGTAATTAATAATCATTATTGGCATTTTATGATTTCATTAAATAGTAACTAAAATATAAAAACTATTTTTCAAATACACTTATATAGAAAAAATTAGCTTTTAGGAAGATATTAGCAAAATAGGTCAAAAATGAACTGAATCCCATTTATTTGCCCCCTTGTTTTCCCCTCAGCAATCTACGACGTGAAGTTGGCTGTTGATTGGAGTGAAAATACCGAATAATTAATAAAATCGTTGCAAAACAATTATGGATTTTATTATTTGATTAAATATCTTTTGAAAAATAAAAATAATAATGTAATCATTCATAATGTAAAAAAATCAATAACTTAAAAAAAAATGTTTGCAATCACATATGGAAAGTTAAAATTGTGAAAATTGAAGTATTAATAAAAAATGCGGGGCCTAAAATCATTAAAATTAGCAGGGCTGACTGTAGAATTTTACCCTATATTAATGCCTTATAGTAACTCTTACAAATGGACAAAAGGATATATAGAACCACGTAGAGTCATATAGAATTTATAAAATTTCGATATGGTTCTATATATCCTTTTGTCCATTTCTATAGGTTTCTATAAGACATTTAATAGAGGGATTTAGAGCTCCCAAAATCATTTATGAAAACGTATCTATTATATTATTAATATGAAATATAGAATATGAATCAAATATTTAGTAGGGTTAACTTAATGTTTGAAAAAAGTTATGTTTCTCAAAGAGAAAAAGGTCCGTTACGAAGCAAATTATTTTAGAGGATAAATATTATAGTACTTATTTCATTTCTATAAGTTTTGAAATATATTGATTAAATGATCTGATTGATATTAATTCGATTAATTCCAGGTTTGATTGCTAATCAAAAATTGTTAAACAACTACAAATTGTCTTTACATCGTACCAGAATTATGGATCGTGCCCACATTAAATGTGGAAAGAAAGTGGCAGATTCTATTTCAACAGCTAAAAATTTTCGAGCTTCTTCAACTTCTGTTTCTACTTTAGCAACTAAATTCTCTCCATTGTATGTGTCTTCCGCTTATTCTTCTTCCTCTTCGGTATCTTCTTTTTCTTCTTCCTGTCCTTCGATCTCGGAATTTCGCTCTAAATTCAATAGATATGAAGAAGATTATCATAATGCAATGCCCTCATATTTAACCACAGGTAAGATTCTCAACGATAATTTATAAATTTTATAAAGTAATTTTGTTTAAAATCATTCATTTTAAGCTTAAAATAATCAATTAAAGGAAGTGTCTCCTCCCGAAATTCAGAATTTAGATAAAGGCCTTGTGGCTTACATAATTATGATGAAAATTTTATTCCAGGAAGCAAGAAAACAAAAACTCTTGGCAAAAAGGAACCGAGGAGTGAAGACATAAATAGGAAAGAATACAGGGCATTACACAGTTACAAAGATAAGGATACAAAAATGCAAAAAGAAGATGAAATACATACGAAAGAAGAAGGTAAGGAAAAAAATCCATGGTGCAGGATGATATGGGATAAGTTGATGAAGAAAGACAAAGAATCGAAAAACGAACAGAAGAAGAAATCATATAATCCAACGAAACCTATTTCGACTTTTGCATCTTCGGGTACAGGACGAGTTACTTGTAATAGAGATCTTGTTGAGGACGGTTCTAAACTTTTTCAAGTTGTGTGGAGATGTTCAACATGCACTTCACTCAATCATTCATCACTTCCAACTTGCGAGGAGTGCGGCATGATTAGGGCTCCAGAAAGATCCGAATGGATGAAAAGGGGAATAAAGTATGATAAACATTCTTAAATAATTGAAAACATTTATTCCAATTTTTCAAATTTGAATACTTTTGAAGGATAAAAGCCTTCTTTTAAAATGTGATACAATAAAAATAGGTGATCTCAAATTCTCTGCGGATTTCAGAGACTTTCATTTTATAGAAATAGAACAATTGTTATTTAATGCATTGAAAGATTAAAGTAAATTCAACTTTTAAGTTTCATAACTGATTTAGTGAACATTAAACAATGTACATGTGTCGACGTGATTCCACATTAGTGATTTTTAAATATAGATTTATGCTAGCAGTATGAATAAAATATATTTTTTTTACATTCAAAATATTATTAAGTTTAATAGCAGACCTTATAGAATGTGATTAATAAATCAACTTATTATGTTAAATAATTCTTTTGTTCAGTATAGAAAACAAATTACACTACAATAATGAAGCTGATTAAATGTATGTCATGAAACTTTCAAAGAATTCTTTTTACTTTTTTCGAATAAAACTAACACGAAAATGTAAACAGCATTAAATTTGAATAAAATAAAGATAATATATCAATTTTTACGATACAGATTGCATTATTTTGAATTTCCCGCCTGTTGCTTTAGTTCACCTTAGTCATAACGGCGCTGAAGGCTGTGGGTGTAGAGTGCGAAAATTTAAATTTAATAAATCAGAAAACGCTTTTTTTAATTTAATTTAATAATGAAAAGCATATAGTTCATGTATAAAAATGATGAAAATAGTAAGTCATCCAGTTTAAAGAGAAATTTAAAAAATTTTTTAATTACTGGTCAGTTTTTCTTACGTAGTTCTGAATTTTACAAACATTATCGTCTACTGAAAGAAATTCAAAGTACGTGTGTTGATGACATTCGCTATTTTAATACCCAAATAGCAGAATTTTCAACTAATAAAGATAAATTTTTAACCAAGAATGAAATAGTTTAACTTTTACCCAAAAAGATGAGTTTTCAAACAAGGAGATAAAATTTCTACTGGAAAGACAAATTTTCAACAAAATACATAAATTTCAAACTAAATATTTGAAGTTATAACTGAAAATGGCACCTTTTCTATTAAAAAAACGAATTTTCCACAAAATTGTTAGATTTTCAACTAAAATCAATAAATTTTCAATGAACAATAAAAACATGAAATTTGTAGAAAAAAATGGAATTGCCAACAATATAGTTCAATCTGTAACTAAATCCTAAGTGAATTTTGAACTAAAAACATTTTCAGCACAAAATGGAATAGTTAAAATTTCCCTTTGAAAAAATAATTTGTATCCAAAAATGCAATTTTTTAATAAAATAGTTATAAATTTGCAGTCATAGAAATGATTTTTTAACTAAAGTAATGAATCTTCAACTAAAAAAATTATTTTTGAAGAAAGAAGGATAAATTTGTACCAAAAATGTATATTCAACAAAAAATTTAATAGTTGACATTAAACAAAAATATATTTCAATATTAAATAAAAAAACCGTTGCATTTATACAAAGAAATAATTTTTAAAAATATATCACTCCATTATCAAGTTTAAAAATTAATTTTCAATGAAAAAGAAAAAACAAATTTCTAATAAAATAGTGTAATTTTCATGGAAAGAAATGCATTTGCAACTAAAAAAATTAATTTTTAACAAAAAATAAAATAGTTCAATTTGCAGTTATTGGAACTAAAAAGAAGCAAGAAAAAAAACAACAAATTTTCATCGAATGAAGTAAATTTGCATCTAAAAAAATTAGTTATTTGTACCAAAAAAAAATGAAATAATTAAATTGTCAGTTGAAAAAATAATTTTCAACCAAAAACTGGGAGATTTAGACAAAAAGACTTAAGTTTTCAATGAAGCCTAATGAATTTTCAACGAAAAAGATCAATTTTTAACTGAAATATAAATTTTTAACAACAAAAAAATATTTTTAACAAAGCACTTACATTTTTAATCAAAGAAATTAATGTTTGACCAAAATAAATGAATTTAAAAACAAGAAGAATAATTTTCTGAAAAAAGTCGGCTTTCAAACACAGTTGAATTTTTAACTAAATGGATCAATTGTCAAGAAAAGAAAAATCAACTTTTATAAACTAGTTACATTTTCAACTAAAAAATTATTAAAAAAAAAGATTAATTGCCAAGCATCAAGAGTAATTTTCAGCTAAATAAGATGAATTTTTATCCAGACGGTTCATTTCAAGCTAAGAGCGGCGAATTTTAAACAAAAAATGAACAGTTAAATTTTCAGTTAATTAATTTTTAACAAAAAGAACCCGATTTTAACTGAAACAGCTTATTTTAAACCAAAGAGATGATTATTCAAATAATAAAGTAAAATGTAATAGTTGATATTTCAACCAAATAATATTTTTAATTAAAGGCCGCTGAATTCTACCAAAAAGGATGAATTTTCAACAAATCATGTAATTTTTAAAATAAAAAGATGATTTTTTAAACAAAAATAAAAGAAAAACAAATAAAAGACAAATTTTCAACAAAATAGTTAGATTTTCAACCAAAGATAAGAAACTTAAACTGAGAAAATTTAAATCAAAGACCGCTCAATTCAATCATAAAAACAGGAGACGATTTTTTTCAAAACAGTTTGTTTTTTAGTTTGAAAAAGCATATTTTTTTATTTTTGGCTATAAAAAGTAGAAAAATGTTGAAAAGTTTGAAACGTTCTTTCAGTAAACAATAATGTTATGATGTTACATTTGTGAAATTCAGAACTATGCAGGAAAAACTGACAATACTCCAAATATTAAATTTTTCTCTTCAAACTAAATGACTGAAACTTTGGATCTATTTCAAAAATTATTTATAAACTTTTATTGATAATTTGTATAAAAAAAGCTATTTTTGTATATTAAATTTGAATTCTCGCGGAACTCTTGAGTGAGTGCGACCCCTTGCGACCGCAGCTTTCAGCGCCGCCAAACGGATTATTCCGGCCCGCTTCGATAGCATAAATTTGAAAGCAAGCTTCCCTCCGCAATGATGCATATTTTCTATGACAATCATAAATTTGAGCAAGCAATTGTCAGCAATGCAGCAATGGAAGCGCATTGTTTAGTGTTAAAATCGACAGTCTAGTTAGACACAAAAAAGAAAACATTTTGAAAATTTACATCCTCCTAGAATACGTAAGTTTTTTCGCAATTTATCATATACCCGAATATCGAATTAGTTGTAATTCGAGTCCCCGTTAGAAAGTACCTTACTTGCGGTTTGATGAAAGTCAGATGCAGATGATTTTTCTATATTGTTTTGGAGAGTATGTAGAACTGTCAAATTGACAGATTGTCGAATAAAATAACATTGACGCGAAAAGCATGGCGATGAAGAAAAATGTACTGAAATATTATTTTTCTCAATCTTTATTTAAAGAATATAATTGTATGGGTATTATAAATTGCAAGCACTTTCAATACAATTTTTTCCCAATGAACGAAAGAATATCGTAAACATACATGAAATATTGCATTACAGTTATAAAAATGGAAAAGGAAGCTATGGATACTAGTAGCGAAACAGCAGATGAAAATCAGGAAAAGTTTCATGGTTCCCATAACTTCCCCCCTCCCCCTGTAGTACGTGTACCAGTAAAACATGCTAATCTTGGCATTCGGAGTCATTCTATGTGAGTATACAGTTTTTGTTAACAAATTGTACGGATATGTAATATATTATTAGATTACAAATTGTTTTATACATTTATTTACGTTTTCCTAAATCCCTCCCTCTCTTTCCATCCTTTACACTGATTTCCCAATAGTTTTTATTTATTTATAATCCCTAATCTTTACGTTTTTCGTTCGAAAATAAAATGGAATTGCAAAATAAGTTTACGAAGAATCAATGACGTTTTAATATTACAAATACTTTTACTAATATTTTTTGCCTTTTATTAAGATTTATATATAAATTGGGGAATTAAGAATTGAGAATAGGGAAAATAGTTTGGAAGGGGTGGAAAGAACATGCTACATTGCTATTTAACTATTTTATGCAGTGTTATAGTCCTAAAAGAAAAAGTGGATAACTTTCAGAATAACTTAAACCCAATAAGAAAATCTGACTATTTTTGGGTAAAAGTTCATTTTTTTATTGATAATGCTACTATTATATTCTTGGTTCAGGATTCATTTTGTTTGGTTAAAAATTGTATACAAATTTCTTTCTAGAAATTTAATCTTCTTGTTTGAAAATGTATCTTTTTTGGTTAAAAATGCAACTGTTTGTTTGAAACATCAACTCTTACATGCTTCGTTGAGAATTTATCTTTTTTGGTTGAAAAGTCAATTATTTGACTTAAAGTCGAATTAATTTGCAAACAAAATAATTGTTTAAATTAAGGACTCATTATTATTAAGTTAAAAATTGAACCTTTTGTTTTAATTGAACTTTTATATTAAAAATTCTTCTGTTTTTTTAGAAAATTCTTCCTTTTGCCTTGCAAATTCAACCAATTCTGTAGAAAATTAAACTTTTGGACTGGAAAATTATATTTTGTTCAAAATTGTAGAGCATTAAGCTTCTGGGTCGAAAAATAATTGTTTTGATTGAAAATTCTTTATCTTTTATCTGAAAGTTTAGCTATTCCCTGTTTGGTTAAAACTTTGCACTGTATATTATTTAAGCTGAAAATTCATTTTTTTTGTGACAGAAAATTTCTTTTTTGTTAAAAATTCAATTTTTTGGTGGAAAATTAATATGCTTTATTAAAAAGTCGTCTTTGCAAGTAGAAATTTATTCTTGTTTGTTAAAAGTTAAACATTTTGATTAAGAATTCAACTATCTTATTATAAATTCATCTTTCTTGATAGAAAATAATCTTTAATTTTAAAAATTCAACTGTTTTCTGAAAAGTTTGTCTTTTTGTCTTGAAAATTCAAATATTTCATTGACTTTTAATCGTTTTTTTTTGTTTTTTTTTGAGAATTCGACAAGTTGATTGAAAATTACCTTTGTATGGTGAAAATTCAAATCTTTGGTTAGAAATTTAATTATATTGTTAAAGTCATCATTTTTGGTCAAAAATTCAACTATGCTGTTAAAAATTTATCCTTTGGGATGGAAAATTCATCTTTTATGGTAGAAAAATCATCCTTCTTGCTTGAAAATTTATCTTTCTTGGTCGAAAAGTAACTTTTTTTATTAAAAATTCAACTTCCTTCGGAAGAAGTCGTATTTTTTGCTTGAAAATTTCACGGTTTGTCTGACTCGTCTCAAATACTATAAAGGTCATCTATTTGGCTGTTAATGTAACTGTTTAATTATAATATATTTTTTAATTCGCCATTTTGTGTAGAAAATTGAATTATTTTGTTGAAAATGCAATATATTCTGACTTGAAATCTTAAGAATTTAAGGTGTTTCTTATTGAATTCAATATGTTATCTACATTAATTTTATTAAAAATAATTTATAAACATAAAATCTGTCCTTAGTCAACGGCTGCGTTACTTGGGGGGGGGGGGGTCAAAATTGGCGACAGGCCTCAAATGCACTACCGATTTTATGTTATTTATAATTGAACGATACAATTAGCTACGTTTATACACTAAATATATCGACATCTTAAGATTTTGAATAATAAATTAGAGGACCAAATTTAACAATTTAGGGATTTTTTAAATGGGGGCAGAAAGTGAAATACGCCTTTTGGGTCTGATAGTGTATAACTTCGAGATACCCAATAGTTCGCGTGTAAAATAGCGCTGTTGTTAAGGTCAAAATGGTACCCTACAGGCGTATAACATGAAATTCCTTTTCCCACGAGCGTTATACCCTACCTGCCATATCAAAAATGTAGAAAACAACGAATGGGTCTTAGGGACACGTTCGTAGGTTCACGTTCGCAAACGAGCTTCACGTCGTGGTCATCCATCCATTCCAGGGATATGAGCACCATGGTGGAACTGACGTCCTTTAGTACCTTAGGAAAAATACAGCCATTTCTAGTCACAATTTCCACAACCGCAGCTCTTCTTGTTGATCTGCACTGCCATTTAACTGACAAAGAAGTCTGTGGTTACTTGGGAGGACACTGGGACGTCAATGCTCATAGTAAGAAAAATTTATTACATTTTTAGGATATAAATATTACTATTGGGAATGGTAGTCTACCATTTCGCCACCTGGTACCAAGAACTGGAACTAGAAAAAGAAAATACAATTTTAAATCTGTATTTAAATTTTTGCATAAAAGTGTTGTTACGATTGTTTTGTGAATTATAAAACAATAATTTAATAATAAAAACAAATATTTATCAAAAAAAATAGTTTTAGATAGAATTTCTATCTTATAGAGTAAAAAAACACATCTTTGTCAAATAGGTTTAAACAAAAAACAAAAAAATTATTTTACTATTTCATGTAAGTTTCCATGAATTTTAAGCTAAAATTAATTTTAATTAATGTATTAAGCGACACATTCTATCGATATTATTCGAGGAATACGAATAATAGGCGATTGGAACTTAAATATGAATTCTAACCTAACTTTTAAACTAGATTTTTAAATGGTACATATTTTATGTATACATTAATAAAAATTTACTGTGAGTTCATTTTTGCTTCAAAATATTTCCATTTAAGTTTATAGTCTTTTAAAAATTACGTTAAATAGTAAAATATTTGTTATTTTTAGAAAAATGTTTCTGTCAAGAAATCTGCTTTTTCACTGTACAATATCTAAATTCCATCCAAAACTCTTTGTTTCCCATAAATACTTATTTTTATTATCCAATGAATAATTTAAACTAAAAAAAAATCGTTAAAACACTTTTATGCACAAATTAAAATACATCTTCAAAATCGTACCTATTCTTTCTAGTTCTGATTTTTGTCAATAGGTGGTAAAAAGTCTATCCAAACACTTTGAAAGTCACATGATAGTACATAATATGATACTCATTAATAATATATTTAATATTTATCAACTGTAAAATATCTATAATTTAAATTTAAAATTATAGTTTTGAATGCGCATTTCTAAAACAGTTTAATCTTTGAGGCCTTAAAACTAAAATTTTCTTTTGGTTCAAAAATGTTTAAATTCGAAATTATTTCGTTTGAAATGTCAGGACAATTTAAGTTAGTGTTAGCAATCGACATAGTTGTTATTGGTTCTTTCCATAATTTCCAGATGAAAATCCTGTGATGATAAGAGTAGTGAGAAGAAAACACTCCAATTAGCGGAAAACACTCGTTAACGTTATTTATTTTTAAAACGATTATTCTGACAATTGTTCTTAATCTTTTTATTAGGTCATAATTAAATAGAAATTCTCCGGCGTTCCAAAAACGATCCGGAGCGGGGCGCATTAGGACGCTCACTGGCGAAAATTAGGCGCTAATCGCCACACACATAACTATATTCTCCCAAACAAGCGCTTAACCTAATTGAACAGAAAACTGACACACTCTTAACAGTTAGAAATATTTTAAAGTTTTAAAATTTCATATGGAAAGCCTTGATATTCAGATTTGATTAAATAATTTTAGATTTAAATACTTAATCGTTTGGTTTCAATTTTAGTCAGTTTCGAATTTAATATTTTTAGATTTAAATATTCTAAATAGTTTGGTTTAAATTTTAAACGTACAAAACTTTCTGGTTTCTTAAATTTTTCGAAATTGCAGAGTATCAAATTAAAGGCTTGATAATTGCAGAGTTTTCAGTTTAAAGGATTTGTAATTAAACAATTTTGAAAGAAATGTCTACAGAATAAATTCAAAACAATAATAAATTAAGACAATAGTTTCTCAAATTTAAGCCTTAAAAACGAGCGTATTTTAGGAACAGGCATTAAATATTAAAGTTTCTATATTCTCATCCTGATGATACGGTATTCATTCTATGTAAAATTTGACTTCTTTGGTTTTCATAAAATCTCCGCGTTAACTCTCGAAAGACTGATCAAATTAGATCGAGCTTAGGCACACGCTTTTAGGGATATTTTTGACCAACGGTTCTGATTTTATCCATCTCCAATGCTTGTTAAGAAATAAAAAATTTTGTTGTTCAGAAAAAACTGCGCAAGATATGAAAAAAATGTTGAGAAGCAAGATTGTTCATCTTAAAAACATGGAAAAATTTTCTGGAACCATGTCTTTAATATGACATATTTTTCATTTTAATCGAGCAAAATGCTATTAAAAATTGAAAGTTCAATTATTTGGTAAAATTGCAAAGTATTAAAAAAATGAATAGACATTAATTGTTCATCCAAAAAAGATCTGCAAATTTGCTGTTGATATTTTTGTATAGGACGCGTCGTTTTTTATTTAATCGTAAAAAATAACATAAACAGTTTTAAACTAAAATTTTGATAAACCAACACAAGATTCGAAAGAATTAAATAGAAAAAAATTGTTCACGTAAAAGAAATCTACAAATTTATTACAAATAATTTTTTGATAGAACGCGTAGTTTTTGTTTTAATCGTAAAAATAACATTAAAAAGATTTTTTATTTTTTGGGAAAACGGCACAAGATACGACAAAAAAAATTAAAGAAAAACTTGTTTACGAAAAAAAGATAAAAAAATTGTTAATAAATTACTTTTTGATAAGACGCGTAATGACTTTATAAATAAACCAATTAAATTTGTAGGAAAAAGACACGAGGCATAATAAAATGCTTAATCACAAAATTGTTTGCCTGAATTAGATGTAAAAATTCGCTTTTGACCTTTTTTGCTCATGCGAACTGCAAGCAGGTAAAAAAAAATTTAATAATTGTATGATTTCTTTAATTTTTAGTGGATACAATTTTAGAATTCTGAATTTTCATTATTCATAAGTTTAAATTTGGTGATTAAATTGAAAATGGTAGAATTTTAAAGAGTGAAATTCAAAATTTAAAAGTTGTTAATTTCTAAACTATTACAATTTACTTGAAGTAATTAAAGTAGTTTACATTTTTCTATTAAAATTAAAACTTTTTGTGCCGAACGTTTCTTAGAATAAAATATTTTTCCTCAGTTTCGACTTCTTGTAATCTCTTAGAATAATTCTATTTGAAGGTTTATAATTGGAAATTTTTCCATTTTTAAAGGTTAGAATAAAGAAAATCACTTTAAATTTATAGTATATTTTTCATAACATGTTGGTTTCGAAGGAAATTGATTAAAATTCAAAAGTTTTCAATTTTTAATCATTCAATTTTGAATGCTTTTAATGAGAAATAATACAATTATCAGTCCTTTGGATTCCAAATAATCTATTTTCAAAATTCTAATCGGAAAATATTCAATTTTTAACGTTTTGAAATTGTCCTATTTTCAGAATTTTAATCTGAAATCATTCAATTTCGACATTCTTGAATTCAAAATAAAGTTGTTCAATACTAAACGCTTTGAATTAGAAATAATAAGAGAATTTGAACTCATTCTTAAGGGCATGTGATACTCACAGTTTTCCCGGTTTTTTTCCACAAAAATTAAGATTTTAAAAAATTGAATTCGGAAATGCTATAAAATATCATAACGGACGTCCCCGGACTCTTTTTTGAGGGATAATAACCAAAGAAATTTATTGTGCTAAATAAAAATGTTATGCATATGCATTATTTTGGGGTTACGTCGTTTTTCATCTCTGCCTTTCCGATAATCTGGAAATTATTAATGAAATAAACTTTTTTGATTGCCTGCAAACAAGGTTAGTTCTGGGAGATTAGTTACTATGTTTATTTGTAAGTCCAAAGTTTTCGGCCAAAAATATTGTGTAGTTTGGAAGTAACGCTCGGGTGAATTGTAACACACATAACCTCGAAATATACACGCAGGTTGTTAGCAAAATCAAAAATTTTTTGATAAAAAAAACACAAAAAAGTGTGTGCGGACGTCTGTTAGCATGTTCGTTATCATTTCCCAGATTTTGAAGGCAAAATAATTCTTATCCTAGGAAAAAAGCCGGGGGAATCTAACACTGAAAAAATCGATACTATTTCCTAAGCGCTATGCAAATTAATCACATTTTGCTAAATTAAAACTTTTTTTTAAATTAACCTACAAAAAAGTGTGCGGGGACGTCCGTTAGCATGTTCGCTATCATTTCCCAAATTTTTAAGACAAAATATTTATTATTCTAAAAAAAAGCCGGGGGAACCTAAAACTGGTAAAATCGGCAATTTTCTAAGTATCACATAAATTTAAAAATATTAGTTTAATAGTTCTTCATTTTGAAACCTTTTTGGTAATTTTTTTTTTCAATTTTAAACGCTATTATCCAGAAATGATGCAAGCTCAATTACTTTTCATCCATTCGAAATATTGTCCCTCTTTCAAACTTTCACTTATCTAAAGTATTTTTAATTGCGTTTTCAATTGAAAAATAATGGTCTAACTGGGGCAATCTGCGTTTGAGAACCAAGCGGCTACGCTCGACAGCTAACCACAGTAGCTCTAATCCGCTCTCGAAATACTATATTACAACAATCTCAATTTCTTGCCTATATCTAATTACAATTAAATCGATATTGACAATTGAACATTAGCATATTAAGCACACTTTGTAATTACATATTGCAATGTCTTTTTGTTATTGACAAAAGAATTCTTGGTGAATATAATGTGATATATTCAAAGTTTAATATAATGTTATAGCTCTTTCGATATTGGGAGCATTTCCATGTCGATATGCTGGCAAGGATAGATCTGCAGCCGCTGCAGTAGAAGCAGAAATTGCACGAGCCATGGAATGGAAAAGAATGATATTAGTGGGCTGGTATCACTCTCATCCTCGAACTCATGCTTCCCCATCTTTAAGGGATGTGGATTCACAACTTGACTATCAAATCAAGATGAAAGGCCCAAGTGATAATGGTTACACCCCTTGTGTTGGACTAATCTGCTGTAAGTTTCCGATTATAAAGATTTCTTAAATTTTATGAAACTAATGAAAATGTTCGATTTTGAATTGATAACAACTTTTCTTTCAATTTTATAACATTAAAATATCATGCTAAAATAGTACACTATTGGTCAATACTTTTTAGAGGAGATTTCAGAGTTTAATTTAACGTAGTTTCAATTTTTTCATTCACTTCCCTGAACTTAAAGCATGCAAGAGTGGATGTTCAGAATGGAAAATTGACAAAAAATGGAAAAACATACTATCTCGATCCATATTTATAACAAATCCTCCTTTTCCTCTATTCTCGAAAAAATTTCCGCCTTTTCTCTTTAAACATTATGCTACTAAATTATTAAAACTATAACAGCCCTTTTTCTTTTTACATCTACAAAATTATTCTATACAAAACTAGAATATGCTACTGCGTGTAATGCAAGATTTCTTTTTATTTTACGGAATTATTATAGTTAATTTAACTTTTTAAATTAACATTCAAAATGTTAATATTTAATTTATTAATAACTTGAATTCTAGATTAATCTTAAAATCTATACCTTCGAAACGGATAATAAGCACGATTCTCCATTTTTAAAGCTATACTTCTCTATTGAACTATTTTGTTGAAAACTAGGTTTTTTTTGTTTCAGATTAATTTTTTTATCTGAAAGTTTAAGTATTCTATTTTTGGTTAAAAATTAATCATTTTTAATTGAAAATTCAAGTATCTCGTTGAAAGTGCATGTATTGTGTTCGAAATTTACCAGTTTTTAAAAAATATGTTCTCTCTCTAGGCAGAAAATTTGTTCGTAGATAAAAATTCATTTAATGTTGAAAAGTCGTCTGGAATGAAAATTTTATTACTTGTTTGAAACTTAAACCTTTTTGCTAAACACTAGTTTTTGTTTTTGAAAGTTCATCATTTTAATTGAAATTTATCTATTTGGTAAAATGAGCATATTTGTTGAAAATAGTTTTCTCCAGGCTGAAACTTAATTTTTTTACTGAGAATTTAATTATCACAGTTGAAACTTTAACTATTTTGTTGTAAATTGTTAAAAAATTTTTTTTAAACTGAAAAAGTAATTATTCCATCAATTTAGTTAAACATTCATCTCTAGCTTCAAATTACCTTTTTAAACTTAAATTTAACTATTCACTTTTTGTTCGAAAAAATATATTTTTTAGTTGAAAATTCGTATTGCTGGTAGGAATTAATTTTCCTTGTTGCATCTTTTTGGTTAAAAATTGAACTATTCAAATTTTGTATGCACTATTTCTTTGAAAAGGTAACTTTTAAAAAAAATTATAACTATTCCATTTTTGGTTGAAAATTTATATTTTTCAGTTAAAAGTTCAACTATTTCATTGAAAATTCAACTATTACAGTTAAAGATTCATAATTTTAGTTGAAAAGTTGTTTTTTATTTGAAAGAAAATTAATCTTTTTGTTTGAAAATTCATTTTTGCCCATAAAAATTCAAGTATTCCAATAAAATATTCGTAATTTTATTTGTAAATTTATCTTTTTAGTTGCAAATTTAACTGATCCAGTTGAATATTCCATAATTTTAGTTGAAAATAATTAATTCTTTTAATTAAAAATTTAACTATTTAATTTATGGTTAAAATGGGTCTTTTTCAGTTTTAAATTCAAATATTTGGTTAAAAATTGGTCTTTTCTCAGTTAAAAATACAACTATTTCGTTAAAAATTGATGTATTTGATTGAAAAATCATCTTTTTCACTAGAAAATTTTTCTTGTTTGAAAATTCATCTTCTTTCCTTGAAAATAAAACTCATTGGTTAAAATCTTTTTGCTTTAAAATTTATTTATTGCAGCTAACGATTTATAATTTTAATTGAAAATTCATTAGTTTGATTGATAATTTGCTTTTTATGGTGGAAAATTAATTATTTGTACTGAAAAATTAACTATTCCACGTCTGGTTAGAAATTCAAGAAATTAATTGCTATGTTTTCAGTACTACTTAATTATTCAATTAATCGATGGTGCTTATATATGTAAGAATAGCTTGTAATACATATTGTCAACGCTTTCTAAATGAAACATTTTAATTGAATCCTCAAAAACTGAAAAAAACATTGTTTATTATAAACTCACGAAAATGTATACCTATTTCCAGTTCATTATTTAAAAAAAAAATATTTGAATGACTTGGTGGTGTGAAAAATTAAACCGGGAAAAAACCTGGAATTGTCAAAGAATTTTCTTCCAGGACTTAAGTAGCCACCCTGCAATGATATGAGAGTAATAACAACTAAATTATTTATAAATAACCTATAACCACGGGTACTGAAATTGCAGTACGAATAGCGTGATCTGAAATTTTTTTACTTTTGTCGAAATAAAAAATTCTATATCGTAGAAGAAATATAAGTGAACAAGTTTCAAGTGCTGAGAATCATTATAGTTCTTTCAAAATTAAAACTTTTAAATAAATTGAAGATGAAACAGTTTTAAAAGATGTAGAAAATGTGAAAACTGGAAACGTAGGTTGTTATCTAATGTAAAATTGGAACAGTTAGAAAATATCATTTATTCATTTTAAGACGAAGTATTATGAAGTGAAAATTTTGTAATAGAAATGTACAAAGATACATAATTCAAAAATTGAATATTCCATGTTGATTATCTGTGTTGGGCAATCACAAATTTTATTCCTAAATCGTACTAATGCAATATTTACAAATGTTTGACGGATTTCAAATGCTTTAAATTAATGCTTTAAAATAATTAGGGTATTTTTAAAGAGATAAAATATTCTTGATTATTAGAACGATTTTAAAATATAAAAATTGTTATTTATGGAGTGGGACATTGCTTTTTGATGACCAAGGGAAAAACTGGGGTATAAAGTCGATGCAGGAGAAGAAAACAACTCGGGAATGACGACGCCGCTACGGCTACAAGATTCTCCGTCGGAGGCAGCAAGTCCGAGTTTTTTCCTCTGTTTTCTCTGGTCCATGTCCTTCATGCTCAATGTGCTAAAGATTCTTGGCAAGCCATCGATTAATTCTGCAGCAACAACCTTATCATCTGCAAAAACCAACCTACGCACCTTCATTGTCCCTACATCCACATCTTCTTCGTCGAAGAGAGCCATTGTTAGACATTTGTCCGTGACTATAATATAGAGCCAAGATATCAGATATCAATTTACCCTTACGCTCGCTTTAATATCTGCATATATTGTTTCTATTTCTTCTAAGAGCCAACCATTGATTCCATACTCTACCCACCTTATCAAATGCTTTTTCTAGATCAACCAATGCACAGAAAACATTTTTTTTACGCTCAAACTTTTTTCTGTGATCTGTCTCAAGTTGAATATTTAATTTGCACATGATCTTCCTGGTATGAATCCGCATTGGACTTCTCAGATTATTTCTTCTGTTATGGTCATGACCGTACAAATAAGTGTTTTTGAATATATTTTGCCTACGGTACTTAGTAAGTTGATAATCCTGTAACTATGGTAGTTATTTTAATCACCCTTTCCCTTGTATATTGGCCCTGTAATCACCTTTTTCTAGTTGTTTGGAACTTCTCCAATCTCAGCTCATATATATTAATCAATTCGCTCCGTCTTTCAGACAAAGACTCGTCACCGCTTTTAAGAATTTCAGTAGTAATACCATGCACACCGACAGCCTTACTATTCTTCAAGTTTTTAATCATAGCCCTAATCTCAGAGGCAGTATACTCCATGGCTTCACCACCAAATTTATTAAAATAGTCCCTTGTTATTTTGTAATCCCGGCCAGCTGTCGTCATTGACAATGCCTGCCATATTCAGTTTTTTTATATGCGCTTGCTTTTTCTCGTTAAAAGCTACGCGGATTTTATCATTCCATTAAGTATCACCAATCATTCTTTCCACAACCACCGTACCACACACTTCAGAGATGTTCCATATTCAGAATCTCTCATAACCCTTGTTTCTCTTACTGGCCCTCTCAGTCTCTTATCCGAGGCAATAAAGTTAATCATAATGTGGCTTTCACCTCTACACCAAGGGTACAAGAGGATAATTTTATGCCTAAACCAAGTATTTTGCAACAAACAAGCCTTTTTCAAAGTATAAGCTAACCTAGCACCTTCGCATTACACTCTAACCCATCAATTCATATCTTCTTGTAAAATTATCCTTTCCCCCTTGATCGCAAGTATCTATAATATGATTTAAACTGTCCCAGAAATAATATTCTGCTTCACTCCTTTCACTGTCGGCTGTAGCGTAACATGCTATAATAAATAATCTTCTGATTCCCACTTTTATTATAACTAACAACAATCTGAGAGATACGAATTTATACTCCTTGACATGCTGTTTTGTTCTCTCATTCAGCATCAGACCGATTCCTTGGCTATCATGTGATTCATTATCTACTACTTGTTTGTTATTTATACTTACAGTAACCATAATTTTTACACGGCACAATGATGAAAAATAATTTTAAGCGTTACATCATATTTTGGAAACCCTGTATTTGCCCTTGTACTTGAGAATACGTACGGCGTTGCTGAATAACGAAACTGCATAAGTGTGCAAAGCAAATTACACAAATGCCGTAAAGTAATAAATTACCCGTATTCCTTCAAAAATGGTGTAAAATCCAATTTTCGCCTGTGCTCATCTGTACCGCTCAAAACTGACGGCATAGTGCTTAAAGTTACTTTTTGATATAGGAGCATCCTTCTAAACATGAGTCATGCTGGGTCATTTGACCACCTCATTTTTTACCATGGGCTTGTAGTCTAAAAAAGAATCCGTTTTAAATTAAGGATTTTTCTAAAATATTAAAATAGACATTAAGTGTTAGATCTTTGCTGTTATTCAAAAACCTCTTTTTATGAAGGAGAAAATTTATTTTATGCCTATGCGGATTATAGAAAAGTGCTAATAAAATGGGCACACGTTAATACATCCATTGTGAATACAATGATAGTACATCGCATTGGTATAATTTATTTATTTAAGCATACCATTTGACACCTATTAAAATTAATAGTAAATTACGCTTTTGTTACAGCTCCTTACAATACTGATGGAAATTGTTATGAGTCCAACTTCAATATATTTTGGTCTTTACCTCCGCCAGAAAATAGACCCCACGAATATCCACGGCCAATGCTTTTAAGCTACACATTATCACAGGAACACTTCCTTGCTCAAGATGCTTTAGATGAAATTGTAAGTAAATGAAAACTCCCGGACTCAATTAAGAGGAGAATAAATATTGTCAATTGTAACAAGCTATAATTATAGATATAATTAAATTGATCAAACTTGTTTCAATTTAATTTCAGAAAAAATGTATCGAATATTACAAACTGGAAGGTGGGATCGACTTTAAAGCAATATTCAGCGGCAGTGCAACTTATCTCGAAAGGTTGAGGGTAAGTGAGATTAGTAACGAGAGATATATTTTTCAGAAAATCTTTGACAGGGCCTGTAGTTCTTGATCGTGGCAATAATTAATTTTTTACTTGAGATATCGGCTCTCACTATCGGCATATGAACACTAGATAACTAATCGTAAAATACAATTCACATTAAATTGACAACAGATGATTTAACATCGTTAATTTCAGAGATTAATTTGTTTGGAATCTAAAAGATTGACACAATAATTTCTTATTTCGAATCGGATTATTTTTTTTTCCAGAGTTCTTTGCAATCTAAACTTCCTGGGCGAAATCGAACAAACGGATCATATTGGGAAGTGATCAGAGAAATGATTTGTCCTGGATCAGTCGACGGTTCTTCGGACGCATTCGTGATGAAATTCCCCCTCGCCACCGAACAACTTCTACAATCTAGTTCCCTGAATCCCGCAGGAAATGTTTTTCTTGCACCAGTAAATTTCAAACCCGAAAACACCAGCACAGTTGCTTCCATAACAAAGCAGTTTGCATCCCATCACCACCAAGGAAAAGATTCCTCTTCAGAAAGCAACCTGCTCAAACATGACATTCTGAAACAACAATCTCATCATCTCCAACCTGATTCGATACCCTCTTTCAGAGCGGGTGAACTTACGGTTTCCCTAAAAAATTCCAAGAACGATTACGAATATACACCAACCGACTTTTCAAAGACTCTCAATTCCTCAAGTATGGACCCGGGAAAATCGAGAGCATCGGATTATCCACTGACTGATTGTTTAACCCAGCAGATGGCGAAATTCCCAGATTTATCGAAGCTTGCAAATTTTTCGCCGAGTGAGTTGGCCAAACTTTCGGGATTCTCTTTCAATGATTTTACGAAGGCATCTTCCTCATACGTGAGAAATATCGCCAATCTTTTTGGCCCACTTGGCAAAAGTTCGGACATGCAGGATGGAAATGATAGAAGATCTAGTGATTATCCTTCCATGGATTCGATTTCAAGTTCCTATAAAATCTCCTCTTCTCCCCCATCGTTGCAGGAACAAAATAGAAATGTGATGGAGGATTATGGGGGAGAGAGGAAAAAGGATTTGGGGGAAAGTTCAAATTATAGTATGATGTCGGAGGACTTGTCCATGTCGAATTTGAAGCCTGACTTTGGTGCAATGCTGGATATGAGTACTAAAAAACATCATTCGGATTTGGGCGATACCTTGAATCTCTCGAAGGACCGTTGAGAAGGTATTGTTTACGTATTGTCTAGGATTGCGAAATTTTCCGTCTGGGGCTTATTTTACGAAAATGTTCGTACCTACCTTGTTTGGCGCACCGAAATTATTGAGGAACACTGTCCGACGCCTTTCCCGCTCCCAGACTCATTTTTCAACAATAGGTAGTACAACCGGTTTTCCAATTCCATTTCCAACAACTAGCCCGGTAATAAGCGTCGAATTTAGAAGAATTAAGAATTTGTATTCCTATGAATACGCGATTTTTCCTCCGTCTAAAAATCCCCTAATGGAAACAGAAAAATTGCTACTCCTATTCCTCTCAATCTCAGTCTTAGTAAAATTTAACGGAAGCATTTATTTAACCTATTTTTCCATTATTAAATCGTTTTATAACTTATAAATTCGAAAAATATTCAAATTTATATTTATTTATATTTTAATAATTTAGTTAAACGTCTAAAAAAATGCATTACAGAAATCTATTCAAATGTTTGAATTAAAATAATTTTAACTCTAGATAGGCAGACATGAATTGATTAGAATTAAAATTTCAAAACTTATACACTACGTGAAGGAATTAAAACAATTTATTACACATATTTTGTGAACTGATTGGAAGGAATTAAATAAACTCAAAATATGAAGTCTTGCGGAATAAGAAACTATGTAACGGTCGCTATGGAAATAGAAATGAATTAGTTTCTGAGATATCCTATTCTTATCATGACATTTTAGGAATATGAAAAAATCACGCATTCAAAAGAATAAAATAATCTTCATTTTTAGGCTGAAATCTGAAAATATTAATTTTGTTCTATTCAACGCATTACCGGGAGAGTTGTTCAATTGGGGGATCCCCCTCGTCATCGTAACCTCAAAACTGACCTAATCTTTTCATTTCTTCTATTTCTTTCAAAGCGAAAAGTAAGATGCAAATTATGGTTAATAATAAAAATAATATTAATAGTATTAATCAATAATACCAGTGAGGCTAGTAGTACCGAAAATGTCCTCAAAACTCGCCCCAACGAGTCAGCAACATGTACGGGACCGTACTTAAATTACGTAACGAATATTTCGTAATTTATGGTTTCCAGAAATAATAAAATATCGGAGTTGAAACGAATAGAAATTTTGCAGGGTAAAAATTTTATTTTCAAAATTCGTTGATTTTTCCTTCACCAATTTTTATATTCAAATACCTGCATTGTAATCTTGTAATATTTTTAACATAATATCTTTTATAAATGAAATAAAACAATATCTCAAATAGAAAATTAAAACTTTCAAATTTATTTATTAAAAAAAAAAAAATTATTCTACCATAAAAGATGACAGTTTAACAAAATTGTTCAATGTTCAACAAAAGAATTAAATTTTCAACAAAATAATTTAATTATCAAACTAAAAAGATGCAGTCACAACAAAAAAGTGTAATCGCTGATATTTTAAGCAAAAAATATGAAATTTAATTTAAAAACAAAATTTGACGAGAAAGACGAATTTTCAACAAATAAAAGTTTTTTAATCAAGAGAGAAAAAAATTTACCTGAATCGTTTAATCTACAAGACTTTTAACACCAAAATATGAATTTTAGACAGCAAGTTAATTTTATTTGAAAAAGTTGGATCTTTAGAAAAGACTTGAATTTCTGACCAAAAAGCACAACTTTCTAACAAAATTTTTGAACTTTAAAATTAAAAAGACAAATTGTCCAAGAAATAGTTGAATTTTCATCGAATAAATATTTCATTTAGTCTTTTCAACATAAAAATATGAGTTTTAAATAACAAAAAAATGTCTATGAAGACTCTAAAATTTCCAACTTAAAAAGACAAATTTTTAACAAAATTGTTGATTTTTTAACCAAAAAGAATTACTTCAGCAAAATTATTTAATTTTCAATTAAACAGTTGCAGTATTATACGAGAAAGATGCAATTTCTACTAAAATAGATGAATTTTCAAATTAAAAAGACAAATTTTCAAAAATATAGTTGAATTTTCATCCATTAAATATTTCATGTAGACTTTTCAACATCAAAATATGAATTTTAAACAAAAAGTACATTTTCTAGGAAAATAGTTGAATTTTCGACCAAAAAGGATGACTTTTTAACAAATTGGTTGAATTTTAAAATAAATAATAAAATTTATAAATAGCAAAAATCTTCAGGAAGAAGCAACTGGAAAACGTAAGAAATACAAATATAAATACTAGGCAAATCAATGTTTCATTTTCCCTGGCCACTAATAATTAAAGACTAGATTCTTAAACTTGTAACATTTTTAACCTAGAATCTTTTATAAACGGAATAAATCAATTTCAAATTTATTCTGCTTGTCGGTTATTGAAAGTTATAGAAACTCTCTGACTTTTGCAAGATTTTTTTTTCTAAATCCCTTACTTTTTATGAGCAAATAAAATTCCCTGACTTTTTTCAAATTACTTTTGGCCCCTACGGTAAATACCATAATACACGCAGAACTTTGACCAAGTCGACCAAATTTCACAAATAAATTGCCTAATAATTGTATTTTGAGTGACTGCCTGATTTTTTGCCATCAGAACGTAATAATGAGCTGATTGAAAATCATGCAATTTGCGATAAATCGTCCAATCTAGCAACCTTGCGTGTTAAAATTCCGTAATACTAGACAGTACCTTTTTTATTTTAAGGAACAAGACAGTTCAAAAAATTAATTTAAGTTTTCATCTATTTAAGAAGGATTTACAATCCTTCTTAATTTCAATCGATCCTTCTTCAATTTATAATTCGTTTTCAGTTTTAAAGTCTAGATTGAAAAAAGTAGAAAAAAACCTTGTTGAAGTATACGAACTACTATTTTTTCTAAAATGACAAAAATTGTCTAGATTTCACAACGGAAGTAAAAAATGGAAAGTGTAGGGATTCTTAACGATCTTAGCGAAGAATATTTTTTATCTACTTAAGATAATAAATTGTTGCGTGACTGATTATTTTTGGAGTCAGTTTTTCAGACAGAACTGAGGTAGAGTTAAATATATGATTTCATACTGAAAAAACTAAAAAAATTGATATTCTATATTAACTGGGAAAACGTGGAATATGCAAAATTATATTCAGATTGCATCTCACGTTGGTCAATTAAATTTTCATTTTTGTTTTTTAGTTATTTTTAATCAAATGAGCCTAATCCTGCTTCAAAAGTATAGGAATTAAATTAAATGTTCATGAAACAACTCTAAAATATCAATCATATACATTATATAAAAACTTGTGTGAGAAATATTTTGGATCTGTTTATGGCTACAATTAATTCGTGAATATTCTGAATGTTTTACGAACTCGACGAATACGTTTGTTTTAAAGCGTAATCGATAGTGAAGATTTTCGTAGTAATAAAATTAAGGACTGAGACAATTTTTGTATATTGTGTAATCTTGATTTTCATAAAATTTTGGTTTAAATATTAACCTTACTTTTTGTCCATTATTTATCTATTTTTTATAATATTCTAATATTTCGTTTTAAGAACCCTTTTTCAGTATGTTGTTTTTTAACATTTTTACTCGGGGCCGTTAAAAAAATACGTAACCCTTTGTGTAGGGAGGGGTAACATTGTCAGAAAAAGGTGTTTATCAATACTTGAATGCACCCAAGCAATAATATTGTGTGGCTAATATGGCTATTCAGTCACAAAAAAAAGTGGGATAGAAAGGGTCACTAAAACCGCAAGAATTCGAACGTTATAATTAAGCAAAGAGTGAAGAAAACGCCAAAGGCTCTATTTTTACTAAATTATTAATAGGCGCTTGTGTCATCTGTGATTAACATACATCGGTTTCCTCCATGAATTGACATTTGAACGTCGTTTCTTGAACTATTAAGTCATCAAGATGAAATCTTCAGAGGCAGTATTCGCATATATTGAAAAAACTATCAAACACCTTTTAACGACTCGTGCAATTTTGTTATATTACATATTGTATCATTTTTCTTGTCAGTTTTATTTTTACATTTACATTTCATTTTTATGAAACTATTTGTTTGAAATATCAGAAAAGTAAATGTTTTGAGAAGGCAAATATATCAGAAGCTCAGCGAACACATATGTAAAGCAAGTGTGCATATAATATTTACACAGCATTTGTAAACATCAAATAGTCTTCAACGCACAAGAGAGGTTGCATCATGATAGAGGCCGAGAGAAAATTTGTTTTAATAGGCGAAAATAATAGTTTTCATTTTTAATAATTAGAACTAAAATTTTTGTTAATTTTAATTCGAACAAACTGTTAAGTTTTAATTATTGAAGACATATTTCTTATCTGAGCATTGTATTCTGTCTGATGCACATAATTGAAGTCTTCAGTAAGACATTAATATTTGAGATTCACGATATTGTAACCCGATAAACAAGAAACCAAGTACAATATTCTTTGCCTCTCAAATTCTCCCTATCAATTCTGTTTTCTCAAAGTAAGATATTCAAACTCAGCGAAAGCACACAACACCCACTATATACCATATCTTACCACCCGGGTTGATCCCCATATTCCCCATACAAGAAACATTCAACCAGACCCCATATAACATAAATCAAACCCTCTCACGGGAATCTCTCGGCCTTTACTTTCTTACTTACAGCAATACACCATATCACCCAACACCATCACCACCTACAATCATAAAAAACTTGAATCATCAAACGAGACCGAAGCTCAGGCCCAGCATCAGTTCCGGGATGACTGTAAATAATATAGTATGTATATTATACATATATCTATCGGATTTAAAAAACGATCTTACTTTACATCATAAACGATTTTTCACCTTACGTCTCGCAAATAGCCCAGAACTGGTGATAAAAAGGATCGATAACTCTCTTTACGGTACTATTTTTCAAGAGTATTTTCGTGGCTAGAAATTATTTTGAGTCGAAAAAGTTTTGAATTACATTCAAGTTTTATAATTTTCTTAGGTTGATTCTTCAAAATTTGTTTACACTAGCAATTTTTCAAATTGCATTACTATTTACAAATCTCAAGACATATATTTAAAACAATTTTGAGTTGTAGTATCAATCTGTTAATTTTGCATACCGATTAGTAATCATCGGGAACTTCGTAACTTAATGACTTTCGATATGATGGCATCAGTTCATAAATTTGTAGAACTATGATACTAATTTGGCACCAGAGTTTACTTTACCAATACAGATTGATAGGAATTAATGAAATTACGTTATAACGATTTAAATTATTACTACTTTCTTACTATTACATATTAATCATTTTTTTACAATAGTAAATCACTTTGTTTAGAATTAAATAACAGGCTAAAGGACTATAATTTTGTGTGATTAATCATTTTATGTACATCAACGGCGGAAATTATCTACACGCTTATCTTTTGAGCTGTTGCTAAAAGGCTTCTTTTATATAATATTATCATTAAATTTTTTTCTTGTATTTAATAGCGTGAAAGTTAATAAAATTTTGGGTCTAATAATTGTTTTCAAAAAATTTCAATAACTCTAGAAGCAATTAATATTTTTCATTGTACTTTTTCTAATTTTAAAGATAAGTCTGTAGTATTTGAGTAAATTGATCAGATACTTGTAGACATTTTGTTCATAGATTCTACCCTAGGGTTGAATACAAAAAAGTCGCAATACTTCTAATAATGATTGTACTCACCATATAATTAAAGAATTAAAAGAAAATTAATAAATAATATACAAATTTATTAAAATATGGTAAATAATTATGTTTAAGAAATTTTTGTAAGAATTTTCACATTTTTGAAATGTCTTGACTTTTTTGGATCACGTTTGATCCTTTATCTGATTCTAGGGAAAAAGTTCTAAAAATATCTTCACAATTGAGCAAACATAATACTGAGACTTAGCTTTACAATGAGCCCTAGGACTAGACAAATTTTCATTATTGCCAGAGAAAGGAGAAATCAAATTTTTAACATTCTGCCAGTCAATTTCAACCAAGTAAGTTTTCGGGGTGGTTTTCTGAGGGTGTTATGACATCATCCCTTTCAAGGAAAGTATCCGAGGTATACCTCACTGACTTTCTTCATTCTGTAATATAAAGTTTTTACCAACCGGGATGTTTCCACTGTCCAAAATCGAATGAGAGGCGGGATGGTCCCATTACAAGACAACTTTTGAGTATACAAAAATATTCAGGTGTACTTTATTCTAATGAATTCATTTTTCTTACAGTCTTTTTAGCTCATTAACGTCGGGAAAGCTCACATAGTCATCCTGCCTTTTTCGTAGGATTACTTGGTCTTCACTGATACCAATCTCCTTCAACCCTTCTTCCGTCATATAGGTACAACTGGGGACCTCCGGTAAAGCCACAACTCGAACAGGCATACTTTCTAGACGTTCGGTCACGTTCCAACTCCAGAGGCACATATCGTGACTTAAGTCCCATCTCGCCTTCAAAAACACAGTTCGAGATCTTCGGTCCCATCCCACCTCCCGAGGTACACTTCAAGACCATCGGTCAGTTCCCACCTCTAGCGGCACACCCCGGGACTTAGGTCCCGTCTCACCTCCAGAGGTACACTTCGAGGCCTACAGTTCTGTCACACCTCTCGAGGCACACTTTGAGATGTTCGGTCCCGTCCCACCTCCCGAGGTACACTTCGAGACCTTCGTCAGGCTCTTGGCCAGGGCAGGGTATCCTGCCCTGGCTGTCCTACGACCTACTTTCAGCTGCGAGCTTGACCAGACTACCCCTTTCCTCAGGGGTCCTTTGTTAGAAAATGGGAAAAAATGTGAGATTAAAAAATTCTTAATTTTGCAATCAGGGACTTAAAATTAATATATTTGGAATCTACGTATTTCAAATTTTCAACTTTGCTAGGCAACTAATATATCATTGGAATCGGAAAAAATCGTAGATGCTGATAATGATATTTTCAAATCGCTTGTTGAAAAATTAAAAGTTTTAAAATTTCCGTACTTTGAAATGCCTGTGGACAAAAGACCCTTGCTGGATTAAGCTCACTCACACTAAGTTACATGAATAGACCGAAAAGTAGTAGAAAAAATTAAGTCGGGTGGAGCCTGACCATGCCTGAAAATTATGCAAAAAGTTTGCTGACCACTGCTCTAGAGGCACATCTTGAGCCTCCGATTCCGTCACACCTCCCGAGGTACACTTTGAGAACCTCGGGCAGTACCCACATCTAGAGGTACACTTCGAGATCTTCGGTCCCATCGCACCTCAAGACGCACTTTTGGATATCTTCGGTCCCGTCCCACCTCCTGAGGTACACTTCGAGACCGTCGGTCAGGTCCCACCTCTAGAGGCACATTTCGAGCCTTGGGTCCCGTCTCACCTCCAGTGGTAGACTTCGAGACCTTCGTTCCCGTCATCTCCCGAGGTACACTTCGAGATCTTCGGTCTGGTACCTCCTCTAGAGGCACACTTCGAGCCTTGGGTCCCGTTTCACTTCCAGAGGTACATTTCCAGAGATACCTTCGGTCCCATCACACCTCCCCAGTCACATTTCGAGACCTTGGTCAGGTTCCACCTCTAGAGGCACATCTCGAGCTTCCAATTCCGTCACACCTCCCGAGGTACACTTTGAGAACCTCGGGCAGTACCCACATCTAGAGGTACACTTTGAGATCTTCGGTCCCATCGCACCTCAAGAGGCACTTTTGGAGATCTTCGGTCCCAACACACCTCTGGAGGCACACTTCGAGATCTTCCGTCCGGCCCTATCTCCCAAGGTACACTTCAAAACCTTTGGTCAGGTTCCACCTCTAGAGGCACATCTCGAGGCTCCGGTTTCCTCACACCTCCCGAGGTACAGTTTGAGACCATCTATCAATTCCCACATCTAGAGGAGCACATCGAGCCTTGGGTGCCGTCTCACTTCCAGAGGTACACTTCGAGACCTTCGGTCCCAACACATCTCCCGAGGCACACTTCGAGATCTTTGGTCCCGTTCTACTTCTCGTGGTACACTTCGAGACCCTTGGTCAATTCCTACATCTAGAGGCATACCTTGAGCCTTGGGTCCCATATCACTTCAAAAGGGATACTTCGAGACCTTCGGTCTCGTCGCACCTCTGGAAGTACACTTCGAGATTTTCTGTCAGGCACCACCTCTAGAGTCACACCTTAGGGCTTCGGTCCCGTTCCGTCTCCAGAGGCGCACTTCGAGACCTCAGTCCTCGGGATCCTTTTACCCACAATCTATACTAACAAGCAATACTGCAAGCAGCTCAAAAAACAAGAACGTTAACGATCAACGTTAATAATATTAGGTTATTGCGAGACCTCAACACCCCCGTCGGCCACCTCACTACCATTACATCACTGTTGCTTACGGCACGATCACCACCAGACCGTCAAACCAACGCGCTCCCCAAAGGCCGAGCCACGATGTTTTGGACTTAGGTGTTAAAAAAAAACACATAGGCAGAAAACAGAAAATAGTTTATTTAAAATAATAATAAGTCCAACAATATCACAACACGAAATAAATAAATTTGAACTTAAATAGTACTTTTTTAACGAGAAATGTGAATTCCTTACAGAAAAAAACAAACAATTTTCAATTAAATACATGAATTGTCAATTAGGGGCCTTCCATAAACCACGTTGCGCCCTAGCGGGGGGGGGGGATGTCCGTATCTAATACTACGGTGGATTACATGAGGGGGGGGTCTACAAGTGGCAAAAATTGGGCCTCGTGGTTTATGGAAGTCCCCTCACACCACGGTCGGCCTTCGCACGATCGCAATACCAGCACGCGTTCCGAAGACAGGAATATGCCTGATCCTAAAATACCATCCAACTGTACACCACACTTTTAGACCCCATACAATACGGTCATAATGGGGAAAATAATAACGCTTTCCCTTAATTACATTGCATTGTTCACAGATACTTCTCGGAATTTGTTTGCAATAAAAGCGACCGATTTTTGTTTAGAACAATATCATTTCAGACACGTATTTCTTTAACCCAATAATTCGCTGATTAAAGGGGTGAAAACCACCTTTAAAGTTGACCCCCAAAAACAGCTTCCTTTAATATTTTAAAAAAGAATCGGAATTTTGAACCAAATAAACGTCAAATTATTTCTTACAAAAAAATTCATTGAGAAATATTTTATATACCGAGGGGTTGGATCCCTTAATTCTTACAATGCCTAATATAATTTTTTCACATTTTTTTTATACATAAACTTTCAAATCAGCTAAATGTTGCTGTATATTGTACTGTTGTTAAGAAAATTAAAGTTGACATGTTTCGGGGGTTTTGAACTCAATTCATTGTAAGGGGTGTTATCCTCCTAAAAATAAGAATGCTTGTGTTGTTTTATTTTTGTTGCAAAGTATATGTCTGAATAATCGTTTCACGATGGACATTTAAAGCTTATATTGTAATTAACTTCCTAAAAGCAGTATATTAACTGTAGGGATAATTCACTATTTGCAATGCATTTTTTTAAATACCCTGAAACATGTCAAGTTTTAACTGTGACAATCAGCTGATTTGAAAGTTTCTGTATACAAAACATGTAAAATAATCACATTTACCATTGTAACAAATAAGGGTTGCAACTCCACATCATAAAAAGTATGTTACGATGAGCGTCCTTTTGTAAGAAATATTGAGATATTAAAGAAAAACTGTTTTTGGAGATAAACTTTAAGGGCGGTTTAACCATTAAATCTACGAATTAGCACGTAAAAAATGCAGGTCTACTATTTTTGCATGTACTACAATATATTACTGAATGAAGAAAGTCGGTGAGGTACACCTCGGGAAGCAATAAATTTAATGTAGAGGTAAGTCATTCCTTGCAATGCATTTTTTGCAAACCCCACGAAACAGTCTAAAGTACAAAAATCATATTCACCCTTGTTACAATTAAAAGCTGCAACCCCTCGGCATAAACAATATGTCCTAATGAGCGTCTTATTGTAAGAAATAATCTCACGTGTATTGGCTTCAAACATTCCGATTCGTTTTTGAGATATTAAAGAAAAATTGTTTTGTGGGTAAACTTTAAGGGTGGTTCTAACCCCTCAAATCGATGAATTCGCACGTAAAAAAATACTTGTCTACACTAGGGACATCCTATGTGCTGATTCACCAAGTTTTCTATTTTCCTAAGTACTATCAGAAGGAATGAAATGCCTAATATCGCTCATAGCAAATTCAGAGAAAAGTAACTCAAACACTGCAGGGATGGTTTCCTCGAGATGCTAGAAGTTCATCTCTACTCGAGAAAAAATTCAATAGGTTTACTCTTGGGACTACTACCCTTATATGTAAAGATGTACGTGTACTGTAGGACCATTCGAGCATTTTAAGTTCGACGGCTGGACATGTGCAGACTGAAGGGCTTGGAAATTAAAAAATTCAAATGCCTTCAGTCCTGTCGATGATATTTTAAATTCCAAAGGCTGCTGCAATTTGCATGATCCAAAGACAAATTCTTAAAAATAGTACCATGAGCCTTTAAACCTGGGGTCATTCAACTCTTACTTCTTCACCCTTCTTACCCCTTGCAAATAAAAAATTCGTCCTACGTCCCTTTGCAGAGGATCCTTAAAGTACATCATTTGACAAAAAACTAAAAAAAGGTGTCTTGATACTTATACGATTCGCAGTGTATATATCTTCTACCAAGTCTCGAGGAACGGTACTTGGGCCTCTGGGCACGTCTTGTACTACAAGTCGCCTCGCTGCTCAGCTCGATTCTGCTCAACTCAGTTTGGTGCTTGTGAAAGTACCTTGTGGAGACCCAGAGAGGGGACTATTCGCTCCTACCTTGTCGCGGGTTCCCTCCTGACGGTCGGTCTGATCGGCTGGATGACTGGTTAGCTTGGTCAGTCGCTGTTCTCGGCTTTCACCTTGCCGATATACCGATACCGCAACCGATCGCGAATCCGTTGAGAGAACCTTTGACAGGAACTCCACCAGCTGTTTAGCGACAACCTTAGTTACCCCGGTGACGAGTTACCCTCTTATTTCATGGACCGATCCTTGAAGGTTCGGTACCGATCACGCACGATGACGACCACTTGAACCCTCGCGAGTGAACCAGTGCCTGATCCCAGGGTGGCGAGGATAGAAAGTGTAACGACAATAACAACGGAGTCAACAGCTGGTGAGTCCTATTCTTTACTCCTTGAGAGAGAAAGTCGTGATTACCTTTGCTATCAAAGCAAGACGGCTGATCATCGATTTCACCGTTATTCATCATGTCTCACACGTGGTGAGTCTCATTAACACCGATTTAACGGAAGTTAAGGGGAGAAAACTTTCCTCGGAAATCCGAGGTGTTCCGAATCAAGTGAATGCCGAACACGTTTAGAACTTTGGCTTTCTGTTTTGAAGCTTTGGCATCATCGAAATCTTTGGGTACCAGTTTGGAAAACACTTTAAAAAGATAGGAACCAGTGATGACAGTTTGGAAACTTGTATACGAATGGGAAATATCTAGGTACTAAATTGAAAAAATCCGAAAATCTGTTGAGAAATGCAAGAATCTTTTGTTGGCGGTTTAGGACCGACTGATGTCAGTTATGAACCTTTCTACCATTTGAAAATATTTTGAAAATTAATTTTAGAATGTTAGAAGGTTAGATATTTACGTGTCAATTAAGAAATAGTGGAGGTAATTTAAAAATCTTTAGGAATTTTGCATATTTTTCAAGCAAATTAGGAACTTTCAGTACAAGTTCGCAAGGATGAATAAGAAAGGTCTGCTGGTGACATTTAGATTTGAGAATGAATTAGGCTCAGGAAGCGAAATTGGTGAGAGACACGTGGAGAATGTATAAATTCTTAATACGTCACCCCACCAATTGATTGCGGCACACCGGATTATACGATCATCATCGGATACCAGAAAGTAGGATCCCTTGCACAAGATCCGAGAAGATCTAGGTTCATGAGAAGAGCAATCAAGATCTTTTTTCATTAACGTCTTCCTATTCTTTTATGATTCTAAATATAATGATGAAGATTCGTTTAATGTTTACTTTTTTTTCATCAAACTGAGCTTTGTATTTTCATAAAAAAAAACTTCTTAGTGTCGAATTTGTCTATGAAGTTTTATTTAGTTTGCAAATATTTATCTAAGTATTCTTGGTCTTCATCATAAGAGTTAATAATTTGTTATACAATTATTATTGATTCTATAAGTCCAAGATTTGAATATTAATTCTAGAAACTGTCTGAAATTTAATAATAATAAATAAAATGATGATTTTGGTTTCACAATTCTCTGAAATTTTTTTATTTCAACTGGGAAAATTATTCGGAAATAACATTAATGTAATATAAAAATTCAATATGATAATTATAATATTATAAACAAACTGCACTATAATATAGGCCGTGGCTAGGTGTACCGACATTTCGGTACGAATAGCCAGATTTTTTCGGTATGAATAGCAGACAGAAAAAGCTAGGCTTACTTTTGCAGCGCCTTTTCTCAGGCTTTACTCCAGTCTTTATTGGCGCAACTTCATCTACTTTTCTTTTGTTTGAAAACTAAATTCAAGTCCTGTTTGACTAAAAAGTGCTGCGTATCAATTATAAGGGTCAATATCTGACTCAAAATGAGCCTAGCTTTGTCTACGCGGGATCTCGTGAAGATACAATTTGCACCAGTATTTTGGTACAATTTGTACCAATATTTTGGTACAAATAGCCAAATTTTTCGTTAGACATAGACACTGCCTATAATATAATCGTAAATATAGAATTAGAGAACGTAAATATATACAGCCGTGCAAAATTATACGCAAATCTAAAATTATAATGGAGAAAAATTCATCTGATAGATCATAAACTTTGCTCTAATGAATAATACGATCTTGCAATATAATCTCAATGCGAAACCCTAGAATATTCAGTTCCTGTGTTATTTTATACAGAAATATACGGATATTACATTTCACTAAATATATGCTTCCTTCGAAATTTCGTTAAGAAAATTGAAAATTTTATCTGTATAGAAATATATTTTTTAATTTAACTTTTTAATTCTTTATGTCACTGAATATATCAGAATTGGCTGATAAATCTCTAAAATAGTATAGCAAAAACGGTAATGTTATTGAGTAATTTGATTAAGATTATATTTTTCATAAATTTAAAAATAACATTTCATGAAGAAATGTCTTAATTCACATAGAAAATACTTCAATTTAACTTAAAAGCATACATTTCATACATTTCAAACGTTGATATCAGGCATATCATATCTGGATCATATACCTATAGTTTAAATCTCTAAACATTATATGATTATATATTACTACATTTTGCTAAATTACTGAAGAAATTATAGAAATTATTTTCACTTTGCCCAATTTTGAAAGACCCGAACATTAATAAATGGAAGCAGACTTTCGAAGTGGGCACTCTGTAATTTAGTAAAAGGTTCGTGTTCATACATTTCTCATTTCTTTGTTTACTATGCATTGTACGTCCGTATTTCCTCGGACCACGTCTTTCTTTCCCTTTTATCATATTTTTCTTTTTCTTTCTTCATTTCTCGCGCACTCTTCCTCGCAGTTTATCGACTTTCACTTCGTTTCTCGGCTTAACGCACTTAATGTGTGAAAAAATCTTCCCCAAGTTTGTTAAATATTAACGAGTCTCGTATATCACCCTTCCTGACGAATAGTCATAACTCAGAACATGACACACCGTTGTTGCGTAGGCGTCTTGCAGCTTTTTCATTTTTTTCTGTATTTTTCAAAAATAAAAAACCCGACCAGCCACATACATAAAATCTCTAGTAGATCATAAAACAGTTTTTAAAGCCCAAACTTAAAAAAAATAAGATGTATCTTTAAAGTAGTCTCCATATACGATACTTCTTCTACTGTACTATTTTTTTCTATACTTTTCCCTGGAATTTCATTCAAATAATAAAGGCAGATTTAGAAAAGTATAATTACGAAATTTCAAAATTTTTATCCTAAAAAATGCATGTTGAAAATGTATGTATATATGTATGTGAAAGGCTTATACATATATTTGACCTGTTTCGGGATCTAGAATTGTATATAATGAGCTAATGCAACAATTACCTCTGATTATGGGCTTAACATCTTTCGTGCAAGTGAAAGAAAGAAGCAATGGCTCTAGTTTCTCCCAAGGAAGTGAATGTCGCACAAGAAATGATCGTCGAACTTCCTACTTCGTTTACTGAGTTGTATTGAGATAAAGAATAAGTTACGAGTTGTAAACAATGCAACATGTCTCCGTCTTCGAATTATTAACTCTGAAGTATACTCAGTTCCCTTCTTTTTTGGAATAAAAGATCTATGATGTGATTTCTTTTAGAGCAAATTTAGTTTCTCTGTACTTGTGCGTGAACGCAAAAGGGTTATAATATAAACACACAAATATCTTAATCTTTTTTCTATAATAAAAGATGCAGAAAACAGTTAAGAATTTTGTGGGCCATAAAATTTGCAATTACAATCAAATTCATAACTGAATGTAATTCCCAACTGTTTGCAGCGTTTTTATCCAATTGTAAGGAAAAATATTGCTTGAACTAAAAAAATCCTGGTTAATCCAATTGTTTTTTTAATTTCGAGTAACTAAATTCTTAGTTAGTTTGACTACTTAAACCATTTAAGTTAACTAAAAAAAAGTACATGCGGGCCTTCCGGAACATGAATAGTTGGAAAAACTGTTCTGTTTTTAGTATTTTTATCAGTTAGATGAACTAAGAATATAGTTAAAATAACTCATTTCTTATTTATTTTAACTAAGAAAAGTAGTTAAAAGTTATTTTAAATTAATAATGTTATTCCAAACAACTCATCTTATTTCCCTAAGGCCCCAGTGTATTTTCTTAGCAAACGTAAGAAAACCTTTGTTCTAAATACATCATCATAATTGAAATAAAATTACGCATTTGGCCCTGTCCGCCTAGCCTTTCTAATTCACATATGTCACATTTATGTTTAAGAATTAAGTTAAAATCTCTAAAAAAAATTCTTAAACCACTTTTGTCTTTGATAGAACATTCTAATCATGACACTCGCGTTTCGCGCTCCACATTAATATTAAGTTGTAAAAAATCGACAATTCGCGTTGCGTTTCTACATACAAAAATTCCAAAATTAAACGAGATTTAATTGAATAAAACAATTTCAGATAAATTTAATACCTTTAATCATAATTGATGAGAACGTAAACATTAAGATTTTATGACCAAATTATGGGTCTTCTCAAAAAATTGTTACAGGCAATTTTGTATTTTTTTAAAGGCTTGAATCTTTGTTGTTGGACCTTTCATCTTATTTTTCTTTGCTTGGCTATACATTTTAATTTCAATTTTTTGTGGCATTTTCCACGTTTAAAAGAAAAATCTAAAAAACATTGAAGGCAGTTTTTAAGTTTTTTTAGGTGAGTAAGTTCGTTTATGTAAATTTTATCATATTCCGCGTTCTTTAACTCTAAATATGAATTTATGGTATCAATGATTTTATTTTACAATAAATATTAATAATACGACAATTAATATACAATTATACAATAATAAATAAATAAATGAAATAATCATTTATATTATTATTAATATTAATAATATTAATAATATTAATTAATACAATACAATTAAGAAAAGGAACAATAAATATTGGTGCTAGAAGGCTGATTAACGAACTTGACCTGAGTTTTGGGACTATAAGAAAGTTTATTAAAGGAAATTCTCATTAGAAAATTGCATCGACAGTTATTGTGCTATCAGAATCCAGACAACCAAAAATGTCCGCTAAACCTGTTTTTTTCACTTTTAGTGGGTCTCAAAACTAAATTAACATGAATCTAATATCTTCTATAATAAATTATTAGACTATAAAAATGTTCCGTAACGCCATAACTCTGAAATGGGATGAAAATGTAAAGTAACTTTCTTGAAATTTACACCCATCCTTATATTAATACATTCCTTCCGTATTTCTATGCTTATGGAAATTGCTCCAATTTAAGGTACATGATAAAGTTGAGCTCAAATAAGCCTTATACTTTCACTTGCCATTATGCATCAGAATCTTTAGATTATTCAATATTATGCTAACAATAGAGTACTTTTTATAGTTATGCTATTCTCGTTTAGTAGCATAAGTGATTTAATACCGATTTATAATTATAATGATTCTTTATCTTTATATTTTAATTATTAGCTAATCTTTCCAAATCAGATTATGAATCGATAAATTTGTAGAATACATAATTGTTAAATAATTATACTAATCAAAACATTAATGTTTTTTAGCAAAGTAAAAATTATTGATACTCTGCACACCTTTTGTTTTTTCGAAATTCTAAAAATGATAATTTTTTAAAGTTTGGTTTTTGCTTGTACTTTTCTTTAAAACTGTTCACGTTTTCCAATTCGAATTGGCAGTAAAATATTATGGCTATTTAGTACTTCCCTAACGTTTCATTTGAAATAACTTAAACCCAAAGGTTCGGAAACTGAGAATTTTTGTTATTGATTTTGCATCTGGGATGGCTTACAAAATTTTTTCTATGAAAAATTATCTTCACCGTAGCTGTTTTTGAAAACATCTATTTTTAATGTTAAATTGTCTAAATACCCCAGTTTTTCTCGATAACGTTGGTTGATAGAAAAGCTTGAATATTCGATTTTGCTACCGATTTCTTTTTTCCCATTCCTTGTTCTCGATATAATTATTTTTAATAGAAAAGCTTTAAATGTGCTTATACCCACATGTTTTTCTAACATTCTAATTTGTATAGTTTACACTGATAATATTTTAATATAAAAAATATCTTTAATCAATACAATTAATAGTAGTTACGATTCATAAGTTTTTACTTTGTACAAAATAGTGAAAAACTAATGTTTACAACCTAAAATAAAAAAATGATGCCTTCCAAGAAAACGAAGTAAAACTTTTCTTTGATGGTATCCAGCACAACTTTTGTTTGTTTCAAAATATTTCTCAGCACAATTCAGGATCACTTTCATTTGCTTGAAAGTTTAATGCGGGGGACATTTCTTCTGGTTTTATTATCTGGAGCAAGATCGAACTCTCATTTTTGAATTCTCTGTTTTATTTTCTTATCCACAATTTCTATCCGATATCCCCCTCACTTCCATCATCCAGATTTAACAATAGAGATATTATTCTTCTGACAATCCCTATGTCTAATGAATAACTACGCCAAGAATTTGTTACACAATGAGGCAAATACATTCCAGTTTCCAAAGCCGTTACATGTGCTATGAGTTCTGCTTTTTACAACCTGATGGTTTATTTATTGGGTAACTTTTACTCTCCGCCCTCTAAAGAGGATTGTTTCTATTCTCACCAAAAGTTATGCGACTGGAATATTGCAACGAGAGTGAGAGTATACCCTCGCGGTATACAAAATCGTTCTGTATAATTTCCGCTTATTCGTATAATATTTTACATTATTATTGTACTTTCAGTAGGGACGGAAAAGAAAAGTATGTGGTTGGCAGAGAGGATGGTATATAATAATAACCAATGACCAACTCTGAGGATAATTATTATACTGGGGAACGTAGGTGTAACGTCTATACTTTACGGTTGTGGTTTATCTATTTTGTTTATACCAAACCATTAATGTAAGATAACCATAAAAGGGATGGGCTGGAATATTGTATGGTTAGTGAAATGTTGTTAATTTGTGAGAATCTTGGAGGGTCTCGAGTTACCGGATTTTTTCTCCTTTCAAGGGCATCTCCTTTTTATTGTAGGTAACAAGTTCTTATAATTCTGTCAATTTTGTACTCGATTTCAGTTTAATTGGTAGGAGTTAATACCGAAAGTGATTTATATACACTTGAAAAAATTATTTTGTATTTTTAAATTATTTTTAAAATGCCTTCTTCAGAAATAGAATTAATAGTAAGAAAATAGTAATTGAAATTTAGTTATTTTTCTACTCTTTCTTTATACGCTTTAATTTTCCGGTATCAAAATTTTCACATGCTTGAATTTTGTAGTTTCAGATTAGAAGATTTTATTTTTTCAATCTTATTCAAATCTAATTTGAAAAATTAGAAGTTCCGAAGATTTTCATTTTGTTTCATCCAAAGTTGGAACCGTTTCGGAAAATTTTTGAATCTTTAAACTTGAAGGCTTCGTAATTGTCAGAAAAAATGTTCGGAGACTTTCAAATGTTGGGATACCTTCAATTTGGAAGATATTTTAGGTCAACTAAAAAAAATATCAAAATGATTTATAACCCTATTTATTTATAAGATTAATATTCATTCATCTTTCTGTCATATATTCCAAATTTTTATTATTTTATTCTAAAACTTATTGCCCCAATCATTCAAATCTTGAAAAATTGTCTGTCTCATCTGCAACGCGAAAAGCTGAAATATAATAAGCGAGCGTTATTTTTTCATTTTCTCGTAAATAATTGACGCCACTTTCTAATTCAGTAGTAGTTGCGCATGGTCAGGCATCGCGTCCCATATTTCAAGTAGTATAGAGCATTGGAGTCTGACCGTAAATCCGGCTCGCGATTTTTCTACTAAGAATCCGAAGCTCTATATACATTTGAATGTTTATCATAATTTATAAATTTGAGCTGGTGAAGAATTAAATTTCAATTTTAATATTTAATTTTAGTAGTAAAAAACAAATTAGCTGGGTGATTGCCAAAAAGTTGACCACTATAACTAACAGTAATTTTCCACTTTTCCTTTAAATACATGTAGAGTTAATCTGGGCAGCCCTGAGTTGATAGTTTAAATTATCTTAAGGTGCTTTTAACCGGAATCTAGAATCATTTAAGGCTTTAATTGATTTCGTATTGTAGATAAAACCCCCTTGAGTAATTTCAACTATGTAAAAATCTTTAACGTCCGAGAAACCAATACCGGAGAAAATGAACAATAAGAAATTGTTTCAAGTCTTTCGGACCAGTTTATTTAGAAATTTAATAGTTCCAGCGTTTCGGAAACACACAATTTCCATCATCAGGAGAACCAGTTATACAAAAAACACTGAATTAGTAACGAATGTCCGAGTCGTCTTTTGAAGTAAGTCAATTTAGTTAAAATCCAAGTTAATATTAGTAGTAAGATTCATAAAAAAGGTAAATATTCCCAATTCAAAATATTATATATGAATTTTCATATTACAAATACCAGAAGAAGTTTTTGTAATTTAGATATTTTTGAAAATTAAGATCATGAAAAGGGTTTGACTAATATTTCATTTAAAAATATATATAAATATTTACGTTTGAGAATAAACTATTTAAAAATTAATCAAGCCTCCGAGGAATAAATTGCTAATTTTAGTTCTTCAGAGATCATATTTACTTTGACCTATTTCTGCGAAATATTGCGTGAGTAATATTTATATACCGTTTGTGCAACTGCATAGTACTTACTTTTCTTTATTGTTGCAGGGGGTACTTTATTACACGTTACAGATCACAATATAGAAAGAAATACACATGCATACATATATTTCGATTGAGATTGAACTGATAGTTAAATATTACATATTTAAATTAAATGTTTAATATTTAGACTAATACTAAATGTTAAAGCATTTTTTCATAAACATTTTGTTCTGCTTTTATAAATATTTGTTTAGTTAATAGACAACTCTTGGTACAAAAGCAGAAACGTAATTAAAGATAATTACAATTTTAGCATAAATCAAAAGTTGTCGATATTATTTGTCACGGAGATAAAACAATGATTAATACATTTTTCGTAAATGTCATTTTCATTATCTGAGCGTTTCAATGCTGGTGTTTCTTTGCTCGTACGTATAAATCCGCGTCTTATGCTAAAAGGTATCGGGTGAACTTGTGAAAGTTACCGCCGTCGAGGTCGTTTGTTTTCTTCGCCTAGGGACAATGAAGACAATTTAAAAATTCTCTCGCAGCATTTCGCAATTCAGTTGAGACATTTCGGGAAGTAAAAGCCGTAAAAACGTTCTAAAAGTTCTAGTTTGTCTACAAACAAAAAAATCAAAATAAACGTTCCTAAAACTTGTTCAGATTAATTTTTCCGAGTATAATGTAATTTTAAAGAAGAGGCCGTTCAATAATTATTTCTGCCTATGGGGGGGGGGTGTTTTATATCAAGGGGTGGGGGATTTCACGCACAATATGACGCCACCCATACAAAATATAAATGTGAATAACAATTTTTTGAAATGCTTGATGATATAAAAGTTAGTGATTTTATATTACAAGTCTAAATACAGACCTGACACTCTTTACCCCCTTTTAAAATAATTCCTCTTTTTCCTCTTGTTCTTATAGAACCCAATAAGAAAATCCAATTATTTTTGGTTTAAAGTAAATTCGTTTTAGTAGGAAATTCTACTATTACATTTTTGGTTCAGAAATAGCTTCTTTTGATTTAAAATTATACTATGTGGCTGAATATTAAACGATTTGATTATTTTTCGCTTAAGGCTTCAACTGTTTTGTTGAACCTTCATCCTTTCGGATTGAAGATTCATATTTTTTGGTAGTCTTTGTTGATTTAAGCTTCAATTATTTGGTTAATACTTCGTCTTTTCTAATTGATAGTTCCATTATTTTTTGTAAATGCAATTGTTTGGTCTGAATTGTCTTTATTGTTTAAAAAAAATCAGCTACATATTTGATTGAGAAGTATTTTGTTGAAAATTGTGTGATACAGTTTTTGAGCGGCTCCATAAAAAGAAAACCAATTGAATGCATATATTACAAAGCAAGGATACTTAAATGCCTTGAAATTGAACTATCATTTTATTCAAGTGCAAGAACAAATGTGCTTTTATCTCTAGGCTCTAGACTTATCTCGTTGTTACGCGAAAAATACTATTATCATTGAAAAAATTTCCCGTTTTGAACAATACGGCAATAATAATACTAGACAATCGATTCACAATTGACGTGTTAGGCCATAATCCCCTTCTCAAGGGCTCTAAACATTGAAATCAGAAAAAATTATAATCTACTTCTTCGACACGAGTATGCTTTCACGTAACACTTAAAAAGGAATATAAAAATTTTTCTTCGTGGAAAATAAACTAAATCCCACATGCTCTTCGTATGATTCTTCATCGTGGGATCGATAAAATTAAGGTCATATCGGCGTCATATAATTATGATGACTGATGATGATCTATAGTCAATTATATGGTTTCTATATTTACATAAAAGAAATCGTGAGAGTTCTATTATTAATTCGAAAAAATTTCAGTATATATACTGATAGTATTCAAATTAATATCCATTAAAATTAAATTATTAAATAATACAGATTTAAGAATAATTTGAATGACGTCTATTTATAATATTTATTAATCTATCATTTAAATTTCAACTGGAAGTATAATATGTTTTGTACTTGAAATAAAAAAATATTTGTTGAATTAAATATCTTCTTTTTGAGAAGAGCAAGTGAAGATGTTTATCATCAGATGGGAAAACTTGAGAAATTCTAGCGACATTATTACATTGCAATGAGTTGTAACAATAAAAAGAAAGGAGTAGGCAGAGAGTGGGCGAGTGAAACGTCGAAGTAATACTTCTGATTATATACGGTCATTCAGATCATTCTATTTAGATTTGCTTCGTTTTTCACATATGAGAAAACAGACATTTTCTCACGTTGATAAATTATCTGTAAAATTTGCGAAGCACTACAATAATAGTGTATCCGGAATAATATTTTTTTACAAAATAAGCAACAATGTTAATAACTGCTCGATATGGTATTTTCATTTAGATTTATTTTAAAATTCAAATAATATTGTTACAAATCTGGATTCATTACTCAGGCAAAAATATTATGTATAGTTTATACATAGTGTGAAGTATTGTATATAATATTTATATGTTTTATACATTATTTGTATAAAACAAATGAATATTATATACAATACTTCACATTATATATAAAATATATTTTTCCACCTGGGTATATAATAAATTATGTAAAAATTGGATATAATAAAAATTAGAATTTACATTATTTGAATTTAGAAGTTCTAATTTAAAAGCATTCAATATCTTTTTTATTCGCGGCGCTTTAAATTTCGAATCACTCTGTTTTTGTATTCTTTATTAAAATTCAATCTTCTAAATAAGAACCTCGGTACTTCTAAAGTAAACGCATCTAATTTGGAAATATCAAAATGAATTGCAGTCATTTTTCATAGGGAAGCATTATATTTTGGACTTCATAAAATTTCAACTACCCAAACTTAGTTAAAAAAAAATAAGAATAGAAATTTTGATTAATTCATTTTGCAAAAATCAAAATAAGTAGTCTTTAAGTAAAGATTTCAATTTAGAAACTGTAGAATTAGACTCCTCTGAATGTAGGCCTATTGAATTGGAAAGTATCCAGATTTTGAGGTAAAGGAGAGTTGTCATTACTGGGTCGCTGTAGTGTACACCGTGGGTCTGTTTAAATATTTGACGAATGGGTGAAGCAATTCGTTTCAAACTGCAGGGCTAAATGAAAAGTATATGCAGTCGCATTTTGTTCTAAAAGTTGAGTCACCTTTAATCTATTGATAACAAAAAAAGGGAAAAACTATTTTTGAGATAATGATGAAAAAATTTGCCTTCACCTTAATTAGTAAGTATTCGCACAGAAATAGGTGACTTCAACATGAAGTATGATTATAATAAATATTGCTAAGGATCTACGCTAAAATATCGGATGATGCAGAATCCTTAAAGTCGTATGAATAAATTATTATAAATCATTTCCCTGCACGCGTTATTTATTCAACACTGCGGAGTTGGCTAAATAACTATGCAACTTTGGTAAAACAAAATCATGTGCTATTTAAACGATTCGGACGAAATTTGACATTATTTATAAACAATGATCATCATAATCAAGCAGAATTGAAACAAGTAGATATATGTATTATAATTACTGATAAAAGTATCGCGTAATTAAACAGTTTAATTTATTTTGATTTATATTTTATAATTTATACATTATGTGTTACACTAGTTTTTAATTTATTAACAAATATGCTCGCAAATATGAATCAAATATAGACAGTAAAGATGAGAATTTCCAAAAGTGTGGTTGTGTTTATGGTATATTTTTTATAAAGTTAATACGTGTTTAAAAACTGTATTCAAAAAGAAAGTTTCATTAAAATGAAGTTTTTAAAGAAAGTTTTTCTAATTACGATATAATTTTTTACAATCTAGTTTATATGCCTGTGTAGAAATTTCCCCGGTTGGCCCTAATACAACAAGGTTTCTGGTCGGATCCCGGCCGGGCTACCCCTGGCTGGGTTTCATTGACAGGAGCCGGGCGGGAGACGGTCGGGCTACATTTTTCTCGAATCACGTAGTCCGGGGCCGGCCGGTTATTGGCCCGGCCAACCCTGGTTATATCTCATGGTCGGGAGCTGGCTGAGCACTGGTCAGGTTAATGTTTTTGTAGAAATTACACATTTTTTAAGAGCTGTCATATTATGAAAGACGTAATTATGGATGCTAAATGAAATATTATTTGAAAAATATAATTTAAAGATTTATTAGATCAGTGAAACAGAAATGAGCTTTTTTTAATTCTTAAAAAAAAAACATTAAATCTTTTCGAATAATTTAACTTTTTAAATTAAACTGTTATCGATTCTGCTTTGTGCAACAAAAGAAATGATACAATTTTTATAAACTTCTGTATATTCAGACAATGTTTAGCCTCTACACTTTCAAATTTACCGCCATATATAACGCCAACTGCGTCTGGCGTCTGCATAGACACTCAGTAATTTACAGTTTCGAACCTGGAACGAGGATGCTCCTTGCATTAACGTCGCGTCGTATTTTCGAAGTTCGCAAATAAAATCGAGACTCGCGGTTAAAATCAACCTTATTTCAGTAATTAGTTTGAAACCCCCACTTAGTGCGCGACTAATTATTATTTTAAATTAAAATATAGTCTTGTGTATACAGTTTTTACTTTCTTCCTTCCTAACCTTAAATCATCACGTGGTTTCCACATTGCTATGAGATTCTGTCATCAGGGAATGAAATTCTAGTCCAATTTTCTTGTCAAAATTGGTTCACTTGATTTGACTTTTTAAGTTTACCGTCACCTTTACGATCAGCCTTAAAAGACTAAACAAGTTACCAATTTCTCGCCTGAAGCAACATTTCTTAACCACTTTCTGGCCGGATTACCCGACCGTATCTCGGCCGGTATTAAAGCCGGGATGCGACTAGTTTACCGTGACGTTTTTAGCCGGATCCCGGCCGAATTCCTCGACCAGCGCCCGGCTTAAAGCGGGGCTATCCAGCCGGGACCCGGCCGGATCCCTGATTGGATTCCTACACGGGTGGTTTTAAATTTGTTTTAAATTACAATCATTACATTGCAAATACTTAGCAAGTAAGATCAATTTTTGAAATTACGCGCGTCATTGTGAATATGGTTAGAACAGTTGAGAAGCTATGTAACAACATCTTCTGGTTTTTTAACACTCATGTAGCATAATCTGGTTATTAGATTCATTATTTTATATTGTTATTATTAATATTATTATTACATAAATTAAATATTCTGAACATATTTTCCTACGATTTCGTGAGAAATAACTTTTTTAACAACATATAAAACGAAAATGTAATTCTGGAACTATAAAAAATTGTTTTAACATTTTTTAATTGTATCGTCTTCACATTAAAGTATGCACTCGTAAGCCTGTGTATTTCGCCTTTGAGTATAATTACGACTTTAAAATTTACTCGACCCACTAGCGACCACCTTCCCCTATTGATTAATATGAACTAATAAATAAATATTCTAACTATTTTCCTAATTGATTTTGAAATCTACAACTTTTCATACACATTTTTGATTTGATTAAATCCTACTCTCTCTTTTATGCTTCCAGTATGAAGACTTAAAACAGATATTGCATAAATCCTTTCTCCGCCCAACGCATTTACGACCTTGTTCTGATATACGGATCACATTGTAGTTTTTTCGCCTTGAAGAATTTGAAGTAGCCATAATATTAATTTATTAAACTTAGTACCCCTTTCTTTTGGGTGAAAAATAGCAAGTTATACCCTGAGCGATATTTCGTATGCAGATACAAAAGAGGACAATAATTTTTCAAGCATAAGTGGATTCTCAGGTTTTCACATTTTATGTTGTTGTAGGAATTTGGGGGGGGGGGGTACAAAGCAAGGAGATTCTTATATACGTACGTAGAGTGCGAGTGGTTTCAGAGAATAAGACGCTAAAAGGTAAAGGTGAAATAAAAAGCATGGCAGCCAATTCATGGCCAAGTCACGACATCGAGTTCTGGAATCCGGGTGACCACTGTACTTCCCTTTGTGCAATCTTGTTTCACTCTGCCTCGCCTTCGTCGTCCTTCTTCCACGGCACTTAACATCCGTCGTTATCGCAATTTTCTCTTCCTAAACGGTTCTTCATTCGGTCAAATCGCTTGTAAGTGAAAAACAAAAGGAGGATCACCTTCTCAACTTAGTATGTCTCTTCATTAAAAAACCATTTTCTTACTTCCAGTAATTTTATATGTAACGTCATTTTTTATTATTATTGTTTATATATATATCGGAATTTAATAAATTTTAATTTATCTCTTCTTCAAACATTACTTCGTGGATAGTATAATTATATTTATTACAACTTTTTATGCTCATTTGATAATATTAATTTCCATTTGTCTGGCACGTTCCTGACTTTCATTAATATTATTTCATTGTATTGAATTCAGCACACTCATTTAATGTAAAACCATCGAGTACATTAATTATTAAAAAATACACATGTTGCAACCGTCATTTTTTTCAAAATCAATTAGAATCCATTTACAAAGAGTTCAGAATCTCAACGAGTTCCTTTTGTTTAACGTTGACGTTGACAGAGGATCAGATACATACAAGTTCCAACCAGGTGTCAATTCCAATTGTTCAATTCAAGTTTTGCTCGTCTCATTAAATTCTACATAATAATAATCAAGTCTAGTCAATACATATATTAAATAAATTTATTAACTCTCAAATTGTGCATCAATGGTCATGGCTCATCCTTGGTAAATCACGTAGAATACCGATGCGATGTACTATAACATTTTACTTCCTAATAGGTATCAATTTAATTTGTTTCCTCATAGAACATAGAGGATGGTTTTTCATTAACAAAAGAAAAAAATGGATACTTTTAACATTTTCAAGCTTATGCTTCTGTCTTACAGAAAATCTTATTTTAAGAAAATCAGAGAGTCCTTCAAATTTCAATCGATGTGTTCTGTTAAAATGAACAACTTTTTAACTTACGGTAGTGTTATTCCAAATTAAAACCAAAGTTTTCCTGATAGAAACAATGTAACTTTTTCTACTTCTAAGTAGATATTGAATAATCAAGAATGGCCATCGAAATTTCGTCAAGAGATCAATCGACGCATCGCGAAGACGCCAAGAATCACATCAAATGAAAAACTATTAAATTTTCAGTATACAAAAAAGTCCACTCATAAACAAGAAAAATGATTTAGTTAATAAATTTAAAAACGATACTGGTAGGTTATGGTAAGTCACGAAAGGTTTTTAATTTTAGCATTCGATGCGTGTCGAAGACGCGAACAAACATGTCAGATACAGTGCTGTAATAATCCTAATACACCAAACTCTCGCTTTTAGTCAAGTGTCGGGGGTTGCCTTCAAATGGCCTTGAACTGATTTCAGGGAGACCGAAACTTAAACAGTGAGGGCCGCCTGGCTCGTTTCCAATTGGAATATATATGCATATATATAATGTCGTAACGGCTCTCGCCCTACACCCCTGAGAAACTGCATGAGCCACCAGTTCTAGGAAGGCTGAGAACGGAGTGACTGAAAGCGAAAGTTTGGTGTATTAACAAAAATTTTAGCATATAAATGAGATACACAAAATTGTTTGCAATTTCATAAATCGGTACTGGTGTGTCATAAAAGGTTCAACAATAGGTCAATGGATGCATCTCAATGTCGCGAATAAATAAACTACATATAGTATTGTCATATTTTGAATATAACTAAAGTTTTCCTCATACAAACAATATAAACCATTTTTTTTAAATTATAAATCTGTACTTGTAGGTTATAAAAGTTCCAAAAATAGGTCGTTTGATGCGTCTCAAAGACGCGAACAAACACGCTAGTTATCTTTCTGTTGTAATTTGAATATCAAAAAAGTTCAAAATCCTATTAGACCTAGATATCAGTTGGAGCTACAAATTCATTCTAATGTCATGGCCATAGCTTTTTTAGTTTTCGACAACAGAAAAATTGTATTACACACACACGCGCATAGCTATTAAAAAATTGTATCTTTGAACTCTTGGGATCGAATTATGTCGAAATATGTTAAAAAATTATATTTGAAAATGTAGGTCATTACAAACCTCACGCTAAGAGGAAGTAAAAAGAGGAAATAGGTAGAAATATATTTGACGTATTTTTCCTACTTTTGGACGTAATACTATGGTATTTTAAATAATAATAAATGTAACAGAGAGATCATAATTATACTGCATACTCAGGTAATTTATGAAACAAAATCAACGAAAGTTATTAGAAAGCTTACGAATTACATAAATGACAAATTATGATTATTTTATCGACACACCGCAGCGCAAAAGGAGCTCAAAAACGAGGGAAAGATTAAACATTGATTTTTACATGTAGAAAAGTCGACACAATCTTTTTATAAGAAATTTCATATTTGTAAATAATGTTATCTGATTTTTTAAATGATTTCTAAACATTAAAAATTTATTTCTAAGAATTGGATGTACTAAATACGTAGGTCGGTGAAAATATACATTTACGGAGATATAAATCCATTCGCACAGATTTAAAAAAGTTTCACAAAACACATTTGTTAATTAAGCCATTTATATATGTTTATAATCGTTCTCATAATCAAGAAGATTTTTGGTTTAAAAGCCCATCATAAATAATAAAATCGTGATATTTATAAATATTATTAAATATTTGTTTTCAAGATTTTTTATTACGGCCTCACTATAATTAATACTTTGAATGTAAATTTGAAACTATGCTCCTGAACTAAAATAAAGAATAATTTAATTTTGAGCGTATGAAATATTTTATAGTTAAAAATGTTCAATTAGTATTGATTCAGCAAAAAATATTTTAGTTTTAAATCTTTGTTTAAATCGTAAATAGCTTAGTTTGAAATGGTTCAAATAAAATTGGCTTTTTCAACTGTTACAACTTTATATTGGACAATGAATTTGTATTTACGATTTTCACATTTTACGTTATTACAATTATTGGAGTGTACATTATATTATATGTATTTTTGAATTTGGTGACTTTCAACCATAATATGTTATGTTAATATGATTCTAATTTTTCGTTGTCTGATGTTATAAATAGGCATTTTCACTCAAGCTTCCAAAAGAAATGGAAAATTATTTAAGATTTCAAGTGGTTATAGATATGGCGAATCCTTTCTTCATTATGCTTTTAAAATGTTTGACATTTTACATGTCAATAAATCGTTGGCTTAAAGCTATACTATACCATGTCCCTCAACTTTCAAGCTGACAAAATGTGTTTTAGCTGATGTGGAAAATTGTTTTTGGAAATGGCGTAATATGAGATGAAAAAATTTATTTTTCCTCAGAATTATAGTGCACTATTTACAAAAAAAAACTTCAACAGAATGATAGTTTACATTATTATATTACATTGTATACATTGAATTAAATGAGTTATTCTCAAATTATTGGCTTTCAGGTAAAATTCTAATGATTACTTTCAAGGTTTAACATATTTTGAAAATTATTATCCCGCAAACTGAGGTCAGGTTATCCATATACAATTTGCGCTACGAAGTTGCTATTTTTTCATTTATATCAATGTAAAAACGGACATGGCTAAGTCAAAAAATAATAACGGTTCCAATTTTTTAAAAAGTGGACATGGCATGGTATAAATAGGGCGACGCAATATTGACACTAAGTATCGGCATCAAAAAAATAAAACGGGACATGTTATTTTTTCAAAAATACTGATTAACGAATCACTTTCAAGGACTGCTCGTCTAATCGACGTCACATCAATCATGAAATCTTTCATTCGCTGAAGTTTTTTCGACTTTTAAAAATAAAATAAAAAAGTATTTAAACCTAATATTGATTTACTTCTTTTGAAAATAAACTGAGTTTAACGTCCTCTACAAGAAAGCAATAATTGTCGTATTCATCACACATGAAAATTCTGTATTGGTCTATATTTAGGATCTCACCAACTGACCTCTAGAATTATAGCCTTACGAGGAATTTTCTGAATTAATGACTGAACTAAATGAATACATTAAAATTGTGATTTAATCAATGATTACTATTTTTTACCGAATGACTTGACTAAATTTAGTCAGATTTATCTGAATTGAAGATATTATTGTGAAATTCAGATAACGTGGAAGTATAATCCCGCTATTTTACTTAAATCTAGACAAATTTCATTAATATTTCATCCAAACAAATTGTAAGATAGGTTTGTGACCATTTTAAGTATTGTATATGACTGCGGTACATATATTGGTAAAGATTAATTGAATAATGTCAAAAATAATTGGTCTATGAAAAAGAAAGGTGGTGTTTTTTCTATATTATTTATGTAACTGTTCGCATTATGCAATTCTATTTCCTGATTCGATTCGTAATCGACGGAATGTAAGCATTGAAGAATGCTTTCTTCATTGTATATCGTGAAAGAGAGACAGGCTAGAAAGAGAAACGACCTTGCAATTTCATCTTATGACTTATAACCGATCGCTCCATTGTGTGTAACGTCAATGGCGAGTTATGAAATTAGAACAGGGGTGGTGAAGGGCGCAGTGAGGTAGAAAGGTTGCATGAAAAAGGAAACGTCATTCGAATTCCAATTTTGCAAGGATCTACTCACATCCTGAAAATTCCAATTTTTAATCCCGTCTGACTCACTCACTAGAGACCGCTATTTTTACCAATGCAAAATACTATAAACTGTAAACTATTATAAAGAATAAACAGTCAACTCTTTAAATTTAAGATGCAATGGAAACACGTTTCTAGAATGCTGTCTTTTATGCAAACTATATTGTAAAATCCAGTGACTACATTTAGACCAGAAGAGTATCCACTTACGGGGCCGAAACTCTTTCTAGTAACATAAAAAGAAGAGAGGAGGACCTGTGAGGTCATGTAAGAAACTTAACTATTATGTAGAAATTTATACCCTGGACAAGTCTTAAAAGTTTTTTAATCTGAAATGTCTATGAAATATTCTTGTTCAGAAATTTTAAAGATTATTTTTTCCAGTAAACAACTGTATTTCACATAATAAATCCGAAGGTGCGAAGTTAATTATTACTTATAAAAAAATAACAATTTATAATATTTTAAATTTGACTGATTAAACATAGTCTATTTTAATGTGAAAAGCCAATATTTTAGGACATGTTTTGTATATACCAATTCGAAGAATCATAGTTAGAATTTATGATGTCTGTTAAAAATATTGCTGCGAATTTCATCAGAAGTTTGAAATAATTCATTTAAGAGTCTGAGTCATCAGACTATAAAGCACATATTTATTTAATACATACCTTCGCACATTAAAGTCTATTAACATATCGTAATAATTTTACAACAACTCTGATGTAACTCAATAAAGAATAAATCATGTTTGCCCTACTGGAGAGCTCGTTTAGTTCAATAATTGAACAAGGATCACTAATCTTATTTACTTAACGAACCGGATGTGCAATTTGCTCCACTAAAGCTTGTAATTCAAATAAAATTGGAAACTTATTTCTAATGTCAGCAGTCAGGCTTTGTGTTGGGACAAGTTTAAATGATTAATGCCACGATAAGGCAAGGCAGTAGTCGTTCACCGTGCAATGAACTTTGAACCTTTCGCTGCAAGGTCCTGCACTATCGAGTGGACCTACGATATATGCCTAGGTTTTATGGCAACGTCATAAATTATAACCTGTTAAGAGAAACAGGCAAAATCAAAAAGGAAGATTTCAAAGGAATTTACTTGATGGCCTCACAAGAATCTTAAAGGCCAGAACGGTCGACGCAGGACAATGTCCTTAACAAGGTTGAACGGTCTTAGGTAAAAGACGATTAAAACAAAAAAAAGGTGCATCAATGATCGCATTTGTTTTGTTTTACATGACTATCGAATTCACGCTGGAATTTTAAAAAAGGCACACAAAAGTCGATTTAAGCTTCTACCTCGCGATTATGACTTGACAGCTAAAAATACGTTTGTGGAGCCTTTCACTTAAGAATTTTTAGTGTTGTTGAAAGTTCGCGAGAGTAGTCCTTGATATCAAAGTGTTATCGGTTAAAAAAAGTTATCTCTGAATGTCTGGACATATATCGCCTAGAGGGATTAAAAAAGTCGCAAGAAATTACAGAAAAAGTTGAATTAAATTTTTAATACTTTTTTTTTACATTCTCATCAATTATGATTTAGAAAGTATTAAAATACAGTGAAACTCTTCAAAAGCCCTCCCTTCTATAGCCCTTTCAAGAATTGACGCCGCGTCGCAGGTAGGTAAAACAGGAGTTGCGCGGGGGCCGCAGGGTCTGCGGTTGTCACTCAAGCGAGCACTCAAGTGTGAACAAACAAAAGCAGAGCGGACTATAATGAGATAGTTCCCACCCACCGTCAGCCCCAAAATCGGCGCTATAGAAGAGTTTCACTGTAGTTTGAAATTTAACACCCCAGTTTTTCAACGGAACTTCTCGTTTTGAGACCCTTGCAGCTGAAAATCAAGGTTTTTCGGCGGCGTCTATCTGTACGTCCGTTATTAAACAGAATAATTCTCGAAAAAATTCACGGATTCAATTGGGCTTTGGTACACTTTTTGGGGTCCTAAAAGATAGGAGTTCCAATTTTATGTTAAAGGATGCAAGATACGAAAAAAACTACAAGAAGAATTGCAGCTGTTGAATTGACCTACACATTTTTTTTCGTTATGTTTTGATATGATTCGTCGTTTTCGTTCTATGCAGATGTATTATGTAGATTTTCAAATCGAAAATTCTATCAAAAGGTAGAAACTTCTAATTTTTAAGTAAAGAACGCGAGAAACAGAAAAAAGTCCAAAAGAGGAATTGTAGATATTTAACAAGTCTACAAACTTTTTGAAGGACGGAATACCGGAAATAGGTATAATATTATTTATTACATAATAACAGTTTTCATGAAGAATATAATACAATTTTGATACACTTTCCATATAGAATTGTACAAACTAGGCTACTTGCAATTTTCTGGCCAAAACAACGTATGCAGAATTTACGTTCGGGAGAGTAAGTCCAAAAAACCTTGATAATTATTATGGCACTATTAAGGATTTCCTTATAAAATTACAAAATCTTGAACATTGACATATATTATTAACTTCTGAATGTGTTTAATTTAAAGTGCTGATTTTGAAATTCTTTCAATTTTGAATGACTACATTTTAAATATGTAGAAATTTAAAATATTGCAAAATCATGCGGTTTTAATTAAAAATGATTTAGGTGCAATACCATGTCAAACGAATTTTGAACTAATAGGGTTTGCAATTTATATCAAAACTTTATAATCTCGAAGAACTCACAAAATTGCAAATTGTTCAGATGGTTTTAATTTAAAATTCCCTACTTTATACAGATTCAGTAAGAATTGTAATTTTTTCCATTCAGAACTTTTAGACTATTAATGCTTTTTAATTAAGATACGGTACCATTTTTTCAGTTTGGAATTACAAACAATACCATTTTTAATGTATCAATTTTGTTAAACCTGAAACTTTGAAAAGAACCGAAATGTTATTAAAAGTAAAAGTGAACTAGCGATGAAAACGTAAAAAAGTCGATTTGTCTCTCTATTCTTTAAAGAGTCGAAAAATGAGCATTTAAAAAAAAAAGTTTAAACAGTCGTACATTTCTATACACGGAGAAAAATTCACGGTTAATTTTGCGTTAAATTCCAGTAGAATGTACTTGAAAACATGGTAGTTTTAAGACACATAGACATTTTCAGTTAATTTTACTTTGTGTCGGAAATATTTTTCACAATCTCCCAAAAAGGTCAAACTTCTATTCCATCCATGTGGTAATACCAGGGTTGTTAGTAAATCGTGCCATCTTTCTAATGAAATATGCCCGTCTTACATGGTACTTTTGAATGGGCAAAAGGTACATTCGATGCTACTAGGTATCTACGCTTACCGGGCCACATAGTACGATTGAGTTGGCCGAACAGTGAAACAAACGTTCGGTCTCAGCAACCTCTCCTGTGCTACATTGTACTTTTGGCATAACTTATTAGCAGAGTTGAGCCTGTCAGGTACCGGAATACATGGCACGTGAAAAAGTGGAATGAACTAAATTACACGTAACTTTTGACTTTGTCGAATGGAGAAATCTATGGAATAAAACACACTTTGTATATGTTTATATTTTATTTTAATAAAATTACACTTACATAACACATAAAAACATTAAATCTAAACGTCTTAATCATAAATTATTATTTTCTAACGCCAGTTCATCATATATAAACGTATACGTCGCTGTGAATTAAAGTGATTTGATTTTACAAAATTGTTTATCTTAATTAATAAGTTCTTAAATATTGCGTTAGATAAATAAATCTTTAAATCAATTGAATTGATCGTTACAAATTCGTGAAATATGGATCACTGTCCCGTTGGAAAATTGACCCCAGACGAGACACTTCCATGTACACTCACCTTCACCTAATATTTCGAAGGCTCGAAAGTGTTCGTCAAAGTAAGCATCATCGATTTTTTTTTATTTACCAAAACTTGGTGAACTTCCTGCACAATAATATAAGAGACCTTGTAAAATGTAGGTCCATTCTCTGACGGTATCATAATCACAGAAAGTGGCTTTATGTGCGGATCGTTGTACTTCAACCACTTTGTCACTGTGACGGTCCCATGCCTTCTTTAGGTAAGCATGATGAAAATGATTCGTGGTTTAAAAGGGAAGAAAGAGCAAGTATCTTCGACGGTCCGTTAACATAAACCTAAACTCTGAATAAAACAAGACAGCCTATGCATAGTCGGTAAAGTATCGTAAATTGTCTGGTTAGAGAGAGGTACCTTATTAAAGCATGGAGTTTGTTACACCATAATTTCTATAAAGCTTTAATAATTTATTACACTTTCCTTAAAATTCTCACCTGCGTGTCAGTCGCATTCACTATATAAGCAGATCCAATTTTTTGTCACACATCTTATTTTGACGAAGTCGTTATTTGAAAAAATGATACAAACAACAGGACAAACACTTCACTAAAGATAGATGCCAACTGAAGCGTCGCTTTAGATAAATGGCGTGACAGAGCATTCGAATTTTTTTTTTACTAAATAACCAGAATACAATCAACTCATATTCTAGTGGCATGAACATGACAGATTTGTGAAAAATACCATGAGATAAGTTATATTATCTCTTAGGCCATAAGGCAGATTGTACCACTTGAAATGGAGTTGGATTCCTTAAAAGAAACGGCCGCTTGTCTTTTGACACTATGTAAATTAGGCTATGATTTACATTGAAAACTACTATATGAAAAAGGTTCGAACGCTCGATATACACAGGTAAAAATTCACTCTGTCAAATGGGGTCTGGTACCTGCTCCTGCGGGATTATTTCACCATGCAAAAGGAGAAAAGTACCATGTCGAATAGACAAAGCAACAAGCTTATAGAAGGAAAATTATACTACGTAAGATAATACTTGTTACCTGCGTTTACGGGAATTACTTCCCATGTAAATGATTTTTCTGACATTTTTCCTCGGTTTCTACCACTATTTTTTCAGAGACTTTACACCCAATTCGAATAATACGTTCTACTACATCTATCTAATAAAAATAACTTGGTACTAATAGAGAAAAGTGCGTTCTTACACGGGAAGAAATAACAAATTTCTTGTTATGAAATACAATTCTACATAGAGTTTTCTACCGTGTTTTTAAATAATTATATTTACTATTTGAGAATAGGGGTTTCGCTGTTTGAAAAGTAATTTTCACTGTGCAATTGATATTTTCTATCAATTTTTATGTGCATTTTACATTTTCAAATAGTAGGTCCTTCTTTTTACCATGTGGCATTGTAACAACTACAACGTTCTTCAAATCTATTTTTCTCCGTGTAGGCCTGAAATGGTAGCAGGTATACCTGTATTTATAGTGATTCTGAACTAAACTACGTTTCAAATTTTATATACAACTATGAGTAATTTTTTCTCTAAATGAAATTAATTAAAAATAGATTTGAATTTTTTGAAGTCAATAATTCATCTACTACATATTTCTTCAATTCTTCTTATTGCCAATGTCTTTTTTTAATATAAAGATTCATATGAGAATTAGCATAACCGGCAGCTAACTTCATCCTACGAGAAAATAAGAAGCTCAGACGGCTCACAGATTAAATTAAAGGTAAGTTTGCCTCTGATGCACGACTGTCGAATATTGTTACAATCTATTTCAGTTGATGTGGCGAAATTAGCGGTAGGAATGACGAAGAGAGAAATCTCATTCCGAAGAGAATCGAGAGCCTTTTCGCCTCAGGGAAACCGCGGCAATATCAAACCTTTTATTGAGCAAATCTTGTATCTATAAAAAGCACGAATTAAATAACTATGTAATTTTGTTTTAATTTATAATTTACTAATCAAATTTTACGTACTAATTCTAAATTCTAAATCTCTAAAATGATTAACTATCTCAAAATAAATTGAGTGTATTCAAATTTGCCAAATTGGAACGACTTCTCAAAATAACGAAAAGACGAGGAAAAAGATAAGATAAGAGACCCGGAACCCTTTTATTCTAAAGAACTCGAAGAGATAAAAAATTCGAGTGCTCTTGAAATTTCTGGCGCTGCTAAGTATAATGGTCAGCTAAACGTCCGTTATTTAAGGTGTAACACAATGGAATTTACCGTCAAATTTTATTTTATGAGGATCTTCTTTGGATCATAAAGTCTTGTTGAATCTTTAAAAGTAAATAGCTATAAAAAGCTTTATGTAACGTATTTTATCCGGAAATTCAAATCTTTATTGTATCTGCCTTGGAGAGAATGTCCTTTTGGATCTAGAGTTATTGGCATGTCCGAACTGCATACGATAAAGATTAAAAAGTGTATCACAAGAAGCACTTCACAGTGGAAAGTTTTATCTAGTGAATAAAGTCAGCCACACCCAACAATGGATTCCCATAGGAATGTTGGACAGAAATTTGCAATATGTGAGAACTTAGGAAGAGTTCTCTCATTTTTATATCTAGTGCAAGTCATTGTTTTTGATGCTCATAGTTTTATTGCATGAGGAACAATATCAACTTTCATCAGTTATCACTTTTGATGAAAGCATTGAATGGAAATTTCTTAAATGAAATTAAAATTTCTAATAAAATATAAGTATTAATTTATCAAATTTGGATTTTAAAGATTCGGAGTTGGACGAGGTTTGGAATTTAAGGTGATTGAAACGTAAAAAACGAAATCTTGGAAGCCGATCGGTTGAAGATCCTCATCATTTCAAAGTGTCTAAAAATTAAAATATCTACATTTTGTTGTGTCTGGTTAAGTAATTCACAAACAAAGCGTAAAATTTTTTATTTAAGATAACACGAAACCAAACAGTGTTTTTGTAAAGATCCCCCCTTAATTTATAAAATTGACTATAGGTCAATAGGAACATTTTGACTTGAATTCTTAAATCTAGAGACAATAAAATTAGTTTTAACAATCTATTTGTGCGTCTTTTTTCGCCATTCATCTTTTAGGAATGAAATAAAATGCCCCTCCATGAAAGTACGTGTGAAAAATCTAAATGCAGTTTGCAATAGTAAAAAAAATGTAGAAAGAGGAGGAGGTGTGCATGTTGATAATTGAAGAAACACCCTCTACATTGGCGTGTGGCGCCTTCGGCCTCACCCTGAGTGGTACGCTAAAAACAGTTAAATAATAAAAATGAAAGGGTCGACGGTGTTGGAAGAGGGGTGGGAGAGAGGTGAGCTAGTTACATGAGAGAGAGAGAGAGAAAAATAATGAAAATGAATGGCGAGGGCGGCAACCGACACGGCCGGTCGCAGTGGACGTCCTTGCTACGTTATCTGGCCACGTACCTTTCACTTTCAGTCTCCAGACTCCAGGAACCAGAAACCCCGGATCTCGAGAACAAAGGTACGCTCCTGACAACATGAAAGAAACGACAAACGACTGTCCATATGGTACATATTGCCGAACGGTAGTTTTTAATCGTCATTTACATTGGCGGCGAACCTGTGCTCCCCTTTGTCCTAATTTCTTGAACGACTCTTAAAAATTGATTATTTCTTTATAAAAAAATTCAATAATACAATTTTAAGGAAATAAATAAATAAAAAGGGATTTCAAGACAATGATTGTTTTATTTTTACAAGTAAACGTTAATTAATTACATAATGACAATTTTTTATTTTATGCGCTTCCCCCATCTCTGATGTAAGGATTCGTAAGATTTCTGCCACCCACCTCCCTACTTTTCACGTAAGATTTTATGTTTTTTTCTTAATATATTGTCAATATATCAATTATTTTGACTCTAAACGGGATTTTAAAGGATTTAAAAGATTGCCAGTGGTTGAAAGGATTTCAACAGATTTTAAGGGATTTTAAGGTGCTTCTATTTAAAAACACCACATACATTTTTACGTAATTAAAAATATTTCCATAGTTTTCAACCATTTTAACGGTCTACAGGGCATTGCACATTTTTGATTGTATTTTAAAAGATTCTAAAGTTTTACGAAAGGTTTCAAAGATTTTTAATGATTTTTAAAAGGATTTTACAAAATTTCAAGCGACTTCAAGAAGTTGTATCAGTTTGGAAGAAATTTCACGATATTTCAAGAGATACCGAAGGATTTTGACAGAATTTAAGGGATGTTGGAGGGTTATAAGGAATTAAACTTCCGCAGATTAAAAAATATTTGAAGGGATTTCAAGGGATGGTGAGAGGTTTGAAGAAATTTATAGAGATTTCGAGATATTTCAAAAGAAATGACGGTATTTTAAAATTCAAAAGATACTGAATTATTTGATCGAATTTTGATGGATGTCAGGCGATTTTAACAAGATTTCGAAAATTTTAAGTAATTTCACGGGATTGCATACGATTTTCAAATATTTGAAATGATTTGAACGAATTTTAACGTAATTTAAAAGGGTTTCAATGATTTCATGACATATCGTCAGATTTTAAGAGATTTCAGAAGATTCCAAAGTATATCTACGAATTTCACAGGATTTCAAAAGATTTAACGGAATTTTAAAGTATTTCTGAATATTATAAAAGTTTTTAAGGTATTTCCAGTAATTTTAGTGGCTTTGAAAATGTTTCAAAGAATTTCCAGGGAGTTCAGGTTTTTAAAATGGGTTTCACGAGATTGTGTACCATAACCCATGTAAAGGATTTAGAGGAATTTTCACGAGATTTAACCGATTTTAATGGAACTAGATAATTTTTACAATAATTAGTGCGATTTCAGTGGGTTGCAAAGATTTCCAAGCATTCCACGAGATTTCAATGAAATTTTTGAAAAATCGCTAACTCCTCGATGCTATATTTTTTGGCTGTATGTAATTTAAAATATCACATTTAATAAAAAAAGAAATGTGTATAATAATATGAAAAGTAATTTCAACGGCCAAAACTATATTAAAAAAAATCTGCCCGCCTCGCGGGCACATTCTCATCGCGCGCGGATCGCTGCGCTTCAAATTTTGATTTTCGATTATTAAAAAAATTTTGAAAACACTATAACTCTGAGAATTTTCTTTTTATCGAAAAAAGTCATAAGGATAAATTGTTTGTTCTTTTTAATACTATAAAAAACCGTACATAGAATTTTCAAATTCAGAAAAAAGTGGTCTCAAAAATTTTCAAAATGCGCTCACTTTTTGTATTTTCATCAAAAATGGCTGGTTAGTGAACTCGTCCTTTCTCTTAGGATCTAGAAAAAGTGTGACAAAGATGGATTTGATTCGTTCATTTTTTCGAGAGTTATCGTGTTTACGGACGGACGGACAGACAGACAGATGCCATCATGATATTTTTTATCAAAGTTTATGACATTTGCGTAATCATCATTAGTTAATAAACGTAGAAGTAACTATAATTGTTGTAAACAATTCAAGATGTTTTCTAATTCAGTTCCTTCGTGAGAAAAATGAGTAAGAGATCTTGAAAAGTTCATACATTTGTCCAATGACTCACGATCGTTTGTGAGTTTGATTGCAGATTTCTACATAACTAGAGGATGTAAAATGTCATCACTGTATAAAAATCTAATAAAGTATTTTAAGTTTTTAACAATTCCATTAGCTGCAGTGATTATCTCTATAGTATCCGTTACTTAGAAAATGGTTCTCCCAACTAATACAATAGCAGTACTATATCATACAAACTAAATAGTTGGCCCAACTAAACGTTTTTTCAGTGTAGTGTCCGGTCAACTCCCCACCCTACATTTTATTTTATTTTCCCTAAGAATTTTGACTGTAGTTGAAAAAAGGTAAATCTATACGAAAACGACCTGGATTATTAGGAAATGAAATTCAATGGACTTTTTTGTACTTGAACTAAGTTATAAATGAATGGAAACCAATTTAGAGATAATTCGATGACTCGGATGATTCCTCAGTTCTCTCATTCACTTTAAATTAATTCAACTATAAATTTCAGTGAATTAAAAAGAATGAAAGGTAATTAATATGAATTCAAGAGAATTCAAAGCAAATATGTTAGCATTTTATTACAAACCAAATATGTTTTGGGTTCTGATTCTATTATAGGGTTTTAACTAACATGCTTCACAAATTTGGAAAATTCTGGAATTCTTTATTTCTCCAAGAGTGAAATTTTGTTTTCCTGTTTATTATTTAATAAGTAATATGCAATTATAGGTACATGGAGCACACCATGATAATGCTTGAAACCAAATTAAAGAGAAATGCAAATTCACCGGACTTTTTACTTTCTTACAAATAAAATATAAAGTTTTAAAATTGATTCAATAACTAAAAAAATTGTATAGTGATGAATTATTCTGCTGCTGCATTTTAAATATTCTTGTACTATGATATGAAACTTTTCAATCGGAAAATCTTATCCAAGATAAAGTAACGTTTAACTCTCGCAAGGTGCATATCGATTTCTTTTACAGCTTCAAAACGAATGATCATTAAAAGCTGATTCCCTAAAACCAGTTTTAGGTTTCTCCAGCAAATGTCTTATCCTGAATTTTAATTAAATATCCATGCGTATAAGCAAGTTTCTACAATTCTACGGGACGCGGAGAGTTCAACGCAAGTCAAGTATTAGATCCGATATTTCCACTGGTAGTTGAATTTTGTTTCAGTACAAGACTGAGGCTTTGAAATCTTTTCACAATCGATACACTTATATATACATTCTACTTAATGTCAGAGCGTTGGTCGTAGCTTTTAAAATTAGTTGACCAGTCGCCGCGTAAAGTCGGTCGAGTTATGCTACATTCTCGCTATCGACAATGACGTGTAGAAGTTATTTCACATGTCTACAACACAGTAACAAGGCTATATAAGCAAACCTAACGAAGTATAACCTAGAAGCTGACATTCGTTATTCTTAAACACCATTTATATATTGTTCCACTAAATCTAATTCACTGGCCGATATATTCTACAATGTCCTCTATCAATTCTAAAACCTTTCGACTTTTGTATTATTTATTACGTACTTTCGCAACTTCATAACAAATTTATCAATTTTTAATTTGTATTTTTTAATAGCAGTACCTAAAAGCTGTTAGGATCTACGAACATCATTTTTTACCTAGATCTCCGTTGAACATAAAAAAAATAAAACATTATTTTTCTGCACACTGCAAAACATATGGAATGTTCAACTTCTTGGTTTATAAATTTGTAATGTTACTTTTTGAATTCCGCGAATTCTAAGAGGTAATTTGATAAGGAAATCTAGTTTGATTCCAAATCGTTGTTTTAAAATTGTGAATAAATAGTCTGGGATCTTCAATTTAAATATTCAATACTTAACTACAAAATCAAATAATTCAAAGCATTAGAATTATTATTATTATTATTATTATTATAGAACTTATTGTCTAGTTAGTCTCTTGTCCTCTAGAACTACAGCACTGACAGCTGCGGGCTTCTAAAACTTTAAACGCGTTTTTCTCAAAACTACTTTTTCAAAGTCCGTGTTTACTGCCATTTCAAAACTACTTTACCAATTCAATGCAAACTTGTTACACATTTTCTACATATAAAATACCTCCCCCAAACGTTTATTTAAACACTTTTTTTACATCAAGGGTGTTTTTCAACCCCAAATTGTTGAAATTTTTCGTGGAAAATAGCAGATTACACATTAGATGACCACCAAAAATTTTAAAATGCAAAAACAAAATAATTAGAGAACGTTGGGGGGAGGATTTGATAATACCTTGACTAAATTTAAATGGTTTTTTGATTTCCGATAATTTCCGACCGAGATACAGTGAACACCGCGAATTTTTTTTTTCCAAGACGTTCTCGGACAATCTCTGTCACCGGCTTGTTTTTAAATATTTTCAAATGAAAAAATGACGGAGTATTGCCAAAGTATACTCAATAATGTACAAAACGTTTAATTACATTTGTTTAGTCCATACTCTTTAAAAAAATTTTAAAAAGGGTGTTTTTTTACGCTGAAACCTCCCCCCCCCCCCCCCCCCCCTTAAGGACTACATTTTTCAATTGATATTAAGTGAGTCATAAATCGTTGACGACGATAGTATCTGCACAAAACCTATCAAATGTTTGTTTTTAAATAGTAAAATTAAAAAACTGAAAACCTACAAAACTGATTTATTTCAAATTTAATCATTCTATAAAAGCACTAAGAACTGTAAAAAATAAGCATTAAAAAAATTAGTAAACTGATTGAAAAACTCATTTAAAATTCAACTTCATTTAAAATTGAAGTATTCTTAAATTAGGATCGTGAAACTTAATCGTTAAAAATTAATAATTTTCCAAATGTGTTACACGCTTTTTAAAATAATAAGTTTTGATCTGAAATGCAAAAGTAATAATTAGAAAATTAGGTACGAAGTGTTTCCAAGCAAGCGGAACAACTTCATGTTGCTTCAACTAAAAGGTGCCTCGAAGTGAACCAGTGAAATCTCACTGATTTCCAATGAAATATCGTTGGTTGAAACAGCCAGAAGTCTGTTACTGACAATTAGTGCGATTTCACTGGTTCACTCAGTGGAATTCAGTCAATGGTTGAATCAGTAAGGTTCACTGGTTACTCAGTACGACTATTCATTTGGCCATACGCTTTGTCTGTATGCTGATTAGGTATGGCACTTATTATTCATCAATAATGCGTCACCTTCGAAAAATTATATTAAAAAAATGCATTTTACTCTCACAGCAATAAGCAAGGGTCAGGCTACAATATAATAGGATAGAATATATCGGCTCTAACTGTAGCAGGGCTCATTATGATTTCTACGTATCGCGTCGCTCCAAATCAAACTCAAGCAGCTAGGCCCTAAATATTTTTTAAACAAATACTAGTACACAATAAAGTTTTGTTTTTACAATATAAGTGAAAGTCCTGATCGGTGATGTGCACGTGTCAGACGACTGGAGGTGGACATCTTAGCAGCGTGCAGCGCTGTCACTGGTTGAATCTATCACTTGACGTCACTGGTATATTATTCAGTAACGCCATTTTAGTTAAGTCACTTATTGATTCACCCAGTCAAAGTGGAAAAATCACTGGTTCCCCAGTGATAATTCAAAATACTGATTCAACCAGTGACAATTTCACTGGTTCAGTTTGAAAGAGGATGTGAAACTGACTTTAGCTATAATAAATGGTCAAATTGACAGGGCAGGAAAAACAGCGTGACAAAAAACGCTCGAAAAATGAGTGAAAACACATAGGAGCTTCGGACAAAGCAAATGGAATGAATTTCAAAATTATTATTTTGGGATAAGAAAGAAACAATATAAAAAATATCGTGAAAACTAGAGACTCATCTATTGATAATTATATTTTATTTTCTATTTAAATAATCTCATTTGATCGCAACCTGAACTTGAAAAGTGCCGACCGGCGATGTCAGTTTTAAATAAAATATATCTTGAGGTGAAGTAGCATTGCATGTACAAGTATTAACTTGAATCGGAAGTTTAATCGGACAATGAAATCTCGATGCCAGGTCGTTGTTTGGTGGGAGCAAGAGGAAAAAAGAGAGAAAGGTGGCGCAAACAATCATAGGCGCCAGCGTCAACTTTTTTATTTAAGCTTCTTCCTTTTATATCAGCACCTTCAGTATCTACAATCTTAAATCCAAGACATGACTTATAATAATGTATAGTCTGTTTTTTAATAATTACTTTTTAATTACTTTATTTAATAATTACTACATCATTCAGAACAAATCTTCTATCCAAGTGCTTATTGCTTCAATAGGCATTCGTTCTGTCTCCGATTAAATGGGAATAAGAAATAAAAGTTAGTAATTTTTTTAATGGAAATATGAAAACAGACAATT
>NC_046658.1:71834152-71854481 GCF_010883055.1 Belonocnema kinseyi
AGGACAACCGCAGGATTTCGCCGGGAGCGGGTGCTAATCTGAATAATTGTACCCGCTTCCAGCGATATCGCGGTAAAATTTCAGCCATAACCACGTCTCACAACCGTGAGATATATATATATATATATATATAACTGAGATCGACGAAAGGGCTGAAATCGACTTTCATGCAAAATTTCAAACAATTTTATCGCGATTTCTGGAAATACATTACGTATAATCATTACAGACAATACGCTTATATTTAGGATTATTTTTTAATCCATTTGAATTTTTGAAATCTGTTAAAATCGGTTGACATCCCTTGAAATCTCTTGAACTGTTTGAAATCCTTTGAAATTTGGAAATTGGAAATAATATAAATTTAATTTATTCCTTAAAGTTCTCTGGAAATTCTTTGACGTTTGTAGAATTTCCTGAAATCTTTGAAATTCTTGAATGTTTAATTGAAAGTCTTTTAAATTGCATGAAATTTGTTATATTTCTTGAAATTATTTGCAATCTTAAAAATTTTAGAAATTGATAGGAATCCTTAGAAATATCATTTCATTTATTTTCCAAAGTTCTCTGGAAAATTCTTTGGAATCCTTTTTAAGTTTCTAAATCATGCCATTTTCTGTAAAATGCAAAAGAATTTTAATGTCGTAGTCCTCTGTTTTGAAAATCCGAATCCTCAAGCATTCGGCTTTTTGCATAATTATGCAATTTTTGTGTTAAACAGATAACACACTGTTCAAGGCTAATATAAAAGATGTCTGTAGCTGAGTCCTCATTTTCTTGAGAAAATTATAACATATCCAAAAACATTTAATCCATTTTCCACCAAAACTTATAGTGCAATAGATATCCGAAAAAACACAATACACACGATGAAAGCTCAAGATACAGACAAAATCTTTTGTCGCCACGCCACACGTCAGCGACCTTGCTCCGATAAAATTTAGCTTTTTTAATATCTCAGATATTAACTGTTAATATCACGTATTTTATACTTTCAATATAAACAGATATTGCCCTTTAATATTTTGTATGTTGAATAGAAGATATTAGATAGTATGCCGTAATATCTATATATTATGGTTAAATATCAAAGTTTTTAATATCTGCTTATCAATATCTATTTTTCTCCGTATATTAAGGAGAATTTATAGTTTAAATGACGCTAGAAAAATGATATGTAGTACAAAGGGTTGAGTATATTTTCTGATATTTAGCGAAGCCGCTTTCTGAAAAATTTGAAAATTTTGATCCATGATTACTCCCACTCAGAGAAAAAGTTTTCTTCAAACAAAATCATCATCCTCTTTTCTGTTTTGTTTTGAACGACGTGAATATACTTTTTACACAAATAGAATTATTTGGCTGCAAGATTATGTGAAGTTACTCGCTTAAGAAAATATTTTTCTGCAAAAGGATTCCTGTGGAGACTAATGAAAATCCTCTCAACCTTAAATTTAAAAGAAAATTCCATTTACCTCAAGAAACATCCTTTTGTGACAAGATGACCTTTCTCTGAGTGCCTGTTGACGGAACTTAAAAATATTGAAAAATTCAAAACCTCAAAATTGGAAAGCCTCTTAATTTGCGAAAATTCGAATCAATAAGCAAAACTAATTACGGAAATTGAGTGCTGATAAATTAATCACTTTAAGACAAAATAGGAATTTTCTGTAACATTTCATAGTATAGGTGCGAATAAAACTAGGAATTGAAAAATATGCAAGACGTAGAATATAAGTTGGGACATAGAAAGTTGCGCAAGGAAAACAGCGTATCGCTTACGTGTTGTTTTTCACGGTTATAAATTTTTCCACCTATGTGCATGCGAGTAATGCTATCATCCCTCATTACTGTGATTACTCTTCATTACTCCTACAGGATTTATTATCAAACAACATGTCGGCACGTTTTTCTCAAGAATGTTCATTACCCCGTAATAGAACCTATAAATATGTTTCTCTCTTTATAAGGCATCATTCATGGAAATCTCTTTATTCATGGCTGCCCTTATTTTAAAGTTTATGATCCTCATGAAAGACTTTTGATATTCATAATGGGATTAGATTACTCTGAATGTCCTGGTTTTCAAGTTCTCATCGATTTTGAAAAAGAAATGTTATATTACAATTAATATATTTGTTATAAAATTATTATTTTGTAAGCTTACAGATGATTAAATTTTTTTTTAAATTGAATTTATATTTTTACAGCAAGAAAAGTTTGAAGATTGTCCACCTTTAAACAATTCTATTCTTATTATAACCGGTTTCCACATTCAAATTCAGAAACATAACGGTAAATATCGCAACTTGGGTCAACTTCTGAAGTGATTGCGTGTGAGGAAATGAATTCAACGGAGTGATTTTGATTTGCATTGCATTATCTTGTAATAACTTGATGAGAGATAGAAAATCAATTGTAACTGTTAAAACAAAACTCATTAAATGTTTACATTCTGGATTTTTAAAACACAATCTTTTCCCCATATTGCAGAATCCTGAAATATACCAAAATATATTTATTCTTTAAATAACGAATGGTTTTTAATATAAATAGAAATTTCTGATAGAAGTAATTTTTTATACTGAATTCAAATTTTCCCCCCAGTTTTTTCAAATTAATTCTTGCCTAAGAAATATTTTGAGCTTAATTTTTTTTTAAATTTTGGATAAAAAATAATTTGCAATTACCAGTTAAATAATAATTAGTAAAAACAAACTGAGGACAGATTCAGGTTCAGTGCAAAATAAGGCCTTCAGAAAGACTTGATCTCACTTCAGCGATTCACAGATTACATTTTGTTGACTGGAGTAACTTGTGACTGAAAATGTTGAAATCCCGACTGTTATTAACACCTCTGATTCAAAATAAGTGATCAGAGAATTTTTAAGACAAAAAATTAATACATTCTTTTTTATTTCAGCAATTTTGAACCAGAATGGCCAAAATTCAGCAACAGAATGGTGTTGTGCCAGGAGGAGGAAATGGTGGAGTCGGTGACTTTTCGGATGATGAAAGTACACCCTTAACACAAGATTATGCAGAAAGGTATTTCTGATTGTAAAATTTATAAATGTTTTCAAATTTGCAAACAAAAATGAAATATTAAGGGTAAAGTAAACCAAGATTTTAACTAACTTGTTAATAATTCGTGTTTTTTCAAATTGAATTTAACCAGTTGAAAATTAGTTTTTTGCTGTTGTTGAAAATTAATTGTTTTAAGTGAAAATGTAACTATTCCCTTTTTGGTTAAAAATGAATAATTTTAGTTGAAAATTCATGTTTTCATTAAGAATGACATTATTGGTAAAAATTGATCTTTGTCGGTTTAAAATTCAACTATTTAGTTGAGGAGGGGTAAAAATATCTTAAATACGGTGACGTGGTTTATGGATGATCCCTGAAGTAGCAAGATAAAATTATCTTGATACCTTGAAGATTTTAAAGTCTACTAAATTCATAGTAATCAATGAAGACAAGATAGCAAAAGTTTAAATCAACATTAGACTTAGAGTCTGTTTGCAGGTCTAAAGTAATTAGATAATAATTCTGTCGGCAATCAATCACTTGAGTAGAGAACGCATCAAGTGAAAAATTCCCACAGTGAACACGACAGATACAAGATTCGTATTGCGGGTGTAGTTGAGTCATTTCATATCCTCCAAATGTAAAAAGAAAGGTTCACAGATCAAGATTTTTGCGCTGATTGAGAGATGAGTTTCTGATAATATCAGAGCTGTTTTATGCAGTGATAGTGCATACCATGTTGAAGTGTTATAATTTATTCGTCTTAGTTATCACAGCTTTTCCAACATGTAAAGTATTCCAATGAACTTTGTTTCCACAATCGGATCAAACCGGTACTTGCAATAAATTAATAAGAGATCCATTGTTAAATTTGTATACAAAATTGGATAGAATTTTAACTAGGAATTTAAATTTTGATTTAATCTATAATTTCTTTTGTTTTTAACAGTGAATAGTACATGGGATATTTTCACATAACTTCAGTTGTTCACATAGGCGTAAGTTAGATTTTAAAAAAATGTTTGGGACTGCTTCGCTAGAAAAGATGTTAGAGGCCCATTTTAGATGCACGATAATTAAAATTGGGATGCAAAAAATACCCAGCGATTTTTCTGTTATGGAAATTTTTCTTATTATGCGGGACACGACTGATGAGATTGCTCAAGCGCAGGAGTAATACAGTGAATCTTTGCTTATTCCAAGATGGTGCTATTTCAAGACTATATTATCGCAGAACGGGTAGCCCTCGTTAATTTGAATGGGCTGTTATAGCTTGACATCACGGGAAAGCATACGATGTATTGCAGAAAATATTTTAAACATAAAAGTAAGTCACACATTTATGGATAGTAATATTTGTCAAGTGAAGAATGTATTTTCTCAGTCTTATTCCATTCTTTTGTCGATTGCCAAGCTTCGGGGGTCACTAAAGAAAATAAAACTCCCAAAATTTTAGGATAGTATATCAGACCGGGTACTCTAACCTCAAATTTCGGATAGCTGATTGTATTTCGTGAAACTCGTCTTCAACAGATAAAAGGATGACATAGAATTGCGCAAATGCATTTTACGTTAGAAAAATATTACTATTACGGCATTTATAACTTAATTTTTAAGTTTAGAATATTTTCTCTTAAAATCCTATAATGATCGCGACTTCATTCTACAATAGTAAATATTCCGCGAAATAATTGAGTCGATTTTTGATTCTATTATGTTGATGTTTAGTTCGAAAAGCGTACTATTTCAAGCAAGTGTCAAATTTGTCACGCCGTACGCCAACAAATGTTGATAGCAGCCAATGATCGTCGCTTGAAATACCCAAATGTTTACGTTTCGCGGGCCTTACAATAGGCAAGATTTCACTGTATTACCAAAGGAACAATCATTCTATTTTAATCTTTTTTACCCTAGTTTAATGTAATTACTTTCCCAAAAAGACATCCAAACAACTAACTTTTGCCTTTAAAATCTTTGAAAAAGTAACAGAATCTGAAAATAAATAGGAGTTGTAACATATTATTTCTATGGTGTCTTTTTCGGATGTACTTAACTGCTTTCCTGTGGGATTAAAAAATATTGAAATGGGATTAAAAAAATTTGGATGAAAAAAATTATGAGTAGTGCGATAGACTTTTGTACAATCTATGGAATGGTTCTAACCAAAAAATCTATCAAAAAATGTAGGTCAAAAATTTTTTATACCAAACGAAAGAAATTAAGTAGATGTGAAAAAAGCCTCTTCCCACAAAATTAAAAATGTTCACCCACTCCCGCTCGTTAAATATTTGTCTAAATGACAACAGATTTTTCCGATTAACTACCATCTACACTTTGCCCAAGTTTTAGACCCATCTATGGAAGTTCGATTTTTGGCATGAGTACACTTGAGAAAAAAGTTCCTATATACGTAAAGCAAAACAATTTTTAATAGAAATATAGATTACATATTTCTTGATGATTACCTTGAAGCCTCTTATAAGGCTTTCACAGACATATTGTTAAGTTTATAGTTTATAGCCAGCAATATTAAATCTTAAAAATCTGCAATGAAGAATATTTTTAACTGAAATTTCAGAATTGAAAAAAAATTTTTTTCTCAAGAATATTCAAACGAAAGGTTCCAACTTTTTAAACAATATAAAAATACAACTTCGATCTCAAGACGATAAATGTCAGTCTTTGAACCAAGACTTTGAAATTCCATTCAAATTATATCATAAAATTGGAAAGAAATCAATCCAGGCTTGTTTGAAAAAATAACTATTTTATTTAATATTAAAGATGTACTCTGCGCAGAGTCAATTTTAAAATTCATGTGTTTAGAATGATGTACATAAAATCGTCGAAAACAGAGCATTTGACCATTGCTGCGAATTTTTAAGAAGAAATGTACATACGTAACAATTATATTTCAATCTTAGTGATCAAAATAGCCGATTGTATTCTTTGCGTGGTTCTGCACAATTTTATATTTGTTTGGCTCTTATTAAAATTATTTTATTTATGAACCATAAATTGTTATCTATCAGTATCTTTTTCTCAATTTTATCAAATAATTAAAAAAATTGATCAATTATAAAGAGGATTTATGCTGTGCACATCCCTAATTAAATAAAAATGAATAATTAATCAAATTAATTCAATGATAACATTTTAATTTTATGTCTAAAGGGCCCTCTGAACCCCTAGTATAATCTGGTAATAATAATAATTATTAGAAATTATTGTATTTAAATAAGACATTACTTTAACCTATTTGATGAATTTCGTACCAATTAAATTAATGATCGTAATTAATGAATTTCAAAAATATTGGAATTTTTGTAGCCACCGAACAGTCGTTGAGACTAAAGCATGGGATGTCTTCAGAGATCCACCTCCAAAAATCGACTCGGGGTCGATGGCAAATCAAAGATGTCTCGAAGTGACAGTTCAAATTACAAAAGTTATCGTCTATTTACTAGTCTTCGTCATAGTTCTTGGCAGTGGGGTCATCGCCAAGGGAACCATACTTTTCATGACTTCACAGCTGAAAGCCGATCGGGCTGTAGTCTATTGCAATATAGAATTAGGTAAGAAATCCAGGCAATTATGGGATAATTAGTATATATCGGTTCTTAGATTAGTCAAGATCTCTCTGGTAGGCATGAGTACCTCAATTTCTTTTTTAACCGAAAAAAACAGCAAATAAAATTCCTAAAGATCTGAAGGAAGGAAGAAGAGAAACCAATACTAACGTTCCCACAATTTGCTAAATTCTAATTCTAATATGTATCATTAACATTGTTTCAATTCGACATATACAAAACAGCATATTTTGTACAAGGAGAAGGGAAATTAATTTTCTGCAATAAGTATAGCTCTTAATCTAAAAAAAAGTATGTTCAAAGTATTAAAAAAATTATCTCTGGTTTCCGGTTATCTAATACCTTCAGTTTCCACTTAGTGATTACGAATTCTCTTAAATCAGTTCTTGGATTGTCATCTTTTCTCTTTTCATCTGATTATTTTATTATTTTCCAATGAATCTTCAATTCTTGTTAATAAAAGAAGCAATGGAAAAATAAGAATTATTTGATATTTTTTATGTTTAGGCCGGGGTGAGCAATTTATAGTAAAGTTACCAGAAGAGGAGAGGATAGCATGGATTTGGTGCATCATCATAGCCTTTGCTGTTCCCGAAGTTGGGACTTTTATTCGTAGTATTCGAATGTGTATATTCAAATCTTGGAAGAAACCTCTTTCTTCACACTTTTTGCTTGTTTTCTTGATGGAGAGCTTCCACGTTATTGGTTTAGCTTTCATGTTCCTAGCAATTCTTCCTGAATTGGACGTAGTCAAAGGCGCGATGCTTACAAATTGTGTCTGTTTCATTCCGGGACTGCTTGGTAAGTATTTATACAAAATGTAAATAAGCAAAATAAATATTTAACATATATTAAAGAATTTTAAATTCAAAATATGTAATAACCCTGAGATAGAACTTCTAAAATATTATAAACTGAATTTATCTTGATAGGCGAAAAAACTAAAAAAGAATTCTGAAATTGAAACTTTGTGTTCTGAAATTTAATTCACATCACTAATGAATTTAATTTCACAGGTCTTCTCTCGAGAAACAAGAACAAAGACGAGTCGAGGAGATGTGTTCTCGTCCTGGTGGACTTAGCAGCTTTAGTTGCTCAAGCAACTGGATTTGTAGTATGGCCTTTACTGGACAGCTTAAATCCCTCTTTATGGCTAATTCCGCCAGCTTTAATCATGATTTCGTGTGGGTGGTGGGAAAACTACGTCTCGATACGAAGCCCCTTAGGTATTGAAATCTACATATCTAATTTAAACTTTAATAGTAAAACAGATTACCTGAATCAAAATAGCAATCCTGGATATCTAAAAAACCAAAATAATGATTCCAGGCATAGTAAGAACACTAGGAAGAGTAAAAAAGGAACTAAGAGTCACAAGATACTTTACCTACCTCTTCATCTCTATTTGGAAAATAATCGCCTTCTTCATCACTTCGATTCTAATTCTCCAAACAAAAGGCGAAAACGTCGGTCACCTTTTTTCAATGATGGGCGCTGCTTTTGGGAAACACAAAATCATCGTACAAGCTGTCAGGCAAACTGGAACTTCAACTTTAACCGATTTGGCAGAAATAGTTCTAAATGGTGAAACTGTGGCAACAGATTCCGATTTCAATACTCCAGTTTACGTACTCTTATTGCAAATTTTCGGGGCCTACTTCGCCTACGTATTTGGTAAGCAAATTGAGCTTGTTCTCTAACAGAAATAGGTAATATGCACATGTATACGAGGGAAGAATTGTTCTTTTATATGGACCTGGAAGGATTTATTCCAATTCTATCAGGCTTTGAATTAATAATTCCTTTTTAGGAAAGTTCGCCTGCAAGATCCTGATTCAGGGTTTTAGCTATGCTTTCCCAGTGAGCCTGACGATTCCAGTTACCATATCGTTGCTCATCGCTGCTTGTGGTATTCGCAATGGCGACCCTTGTTTCTTCCATGGGACAATACCTGATTATCTCTTTTACGTATCGCCGCCTTTGTACTTCCTTAACGATTTTATTTCCAAACAATACGCCTGGGTTTGGTTGCTCTGGCTGCTCTCCCAAACTTGGATTACTCTTCATATTTGGACTCCAAAATGCGAACGTTTGGCTGCAACAGAGAAACTTTTTGTGGTACCGATGTACGATTCTTTGCTGATTGACCAGTCAATGGGACTCAATCGAAAGAGGGATGATCAACCGGAAGTCAAAGTCGAGGTAAGAATTTAGAATTAATTTTTCAATCTACAGTTTCTTAAATTCATAATTCCCTTTAGGATTTGGCTGAAATCGAGAAGGAAAAAGGCGATGGAGATTACGAAACAATCTACGAACAAACTGACGGAACAAATACTCCTCCATCGGCAGTTAAAAATAGTGATCACGTGACAAGGATATATGCTTGTGCGACAATGTGGCACGAGAATAAAGAAGAGATGATAGAATTTTTGAAGAGTATCCTACGATTAGATGAAGATCAATGTGCGAGACGGGTAGCTCAAAAATATCTGAAAGTTGTCGATCCTGATTATTATGAATTCGAAAGTGAGTATTATGATCATTAGTTTAAAGATTATGCATTCAATATTTTTCATAAAATATTTTCTTTATTTTCAGCTCATATATTCTTCGATGACGCTTTCGAGCTTTCTGACCACGACGAGAATGAATCTCAGGTTAACCGATTCGTGAAATTGATGGTCGGAACTTTAGACGAGGCAGCTTCTGATGTTCACCAAACTCGGATGCATGTGAGAGCACCAAAGAAAATTCCAACTCCTTATGGTGGAAGATTAATTTGGACTTTGCCGGGCAAAACGAAAATGATAGCCCATTTAAAAGACAAGAGTAAAATTCGTCACCGAAAACGTTGGAGTCAGGTATGATGTTTTACCTAAATGGCCACTTACAGATGTCTTAGAATGGACCTAATTCTAAGAAAAATTTCAGGTGATGTACATGTACTATCTACTTGGTCATCGATTAATGGAATTGCCAATCAGCGTTGATCGGAAAGAAGTTATCGCAGAAAACACATATTTGCTAACTTTAGATGGTGATATCGATTTTCAACCTTCAGCTGTGAAATTGTTAGTGGATTTAATGAAAAAGAATAAGAACCTTGGAGCGGCTTGTGGGCGAATTCATCCCGTTGGTTCTGGTAAGGAACTAGTCAACCTCTGGTGACGAAATTGAAAAATACAAGACAGATCGAATCTATCAAGCATTTTTAATTGAGAATCTTTCAATTTAACATATTCTTATAGGTCCGATGGTTTGGTACCAGATGTTCGAATACGCGATTGGTCATTGGCTTCAAAAGGCGACAGAACATATGATTGGATGCGTTCTTTGTAGTCCTGGATGTTTTTCCCTCTTCAGAGGGAAGGCTTTGATGGACGACAATGTGATGAAGAAATATACAACCAGATCTGATGAAGCTAGACATTATGTGCAATACGATCAGGGCGAAGATAGATGGCTTTGTACTTTACTGTTGCAAAGAGGCTATCGAGTATGTAATACGTTCACAATTGTTGTCCAATTTTTTCTATAGTTTTAGTTTATTAATCAGACTAAATAAAACAAATTCTCATTCAAGGTCGAGTATTCAGCTGCAAGTGATGCCTACACTCACGCCCCGGAAGGTTTTAACGAATTTTATAACCAACGTCGTCGTTGGGTGCCTTCGACTATAGCCAATATTATGGACTTGCTCATGGATGCGAAACGTACTATCAAAATAAATGATAACATCTCTCTACCTTACATTTCCTACCAGATTCTTCTCATGGGTACGCTATAATCTCAAAATAAAACTTTATTTCTTGAAGAAGAGAATCCAAGTCTATTAAATTGAAATTTTCAGGTGGTACTATTCTTGGACCAGGAACCATATTCCTTATGTTGGTGGGGGCTTTCGTCGCCGCTTTTAAGATTGACAACTGGACCAGTTTCTACTACAATATCATTCCAATTCTTTTATTCATGATTATTTGTTTTACGTGTAAGGCTAATGTTCAGGTAAGCCCCAGTCACCATGTATATAAACAGTTTTTATTAGTTTGTTTGAGAACTTAAAGACACCATTTCTTGTTCACAAACACCTTTTTGTTTTCAAAATCTGCTACTACTGTTTGTCTTCCAAATTTTATTTGACTTTTGTGTTCGTTTGAAAACTGGGTCACGTCCTTGTCCATCCTTTCAGCTGATATGTGCGCAAATATTATCAACGGCTTACGCGATGATTATGATGGCCGTGATAGTGGGAACGGCCCTCCAGCTTGGCGAGGACGGAATGGGTTCTCCGTCCGCTATTTTCTTGACATCCCTCTCGACTTCGTTCTTCATAGCAGCTTGTCTTCATCCCCAGGAGTTTTGGTGCATCGTTCCGGGTCTCATTTACCTTCTCTCAATTCCCTCTATGTACCTTCTTTTGATCCTTTACTCCATAATTAATCTAAACGTGGTCTCCTGGGGTACTCGTGAAGTTCAAGTGAAGAAAACCAAGAAGGTTCGTCTTAGATGTCCCATTGTGTGGTGGAAAAGTTATATGGCTAAAATAAATAATTAACATCACTCAATCAGAAGAGCGAAATCACCTAGTGGAGACAATAAAAGCTTTGGTGGTGGAGATTCTTTTTGTCTAGATGATTCGCTTCCAGCAGCGTTTTTATAATTAAAACAACTCGTTCCTCATGGTAGATTACTGCAGCAGCGGCGATCAGTATTATTTACGGATTGATAATGGTTGTGATGATTACAGCAATAGCGATTAACATTGTCGAAGATGGCTTGTTCTCGCCATCTCCTCTCTTCTTTCTAATGGTTATTCTTCAAATAATGGTGTCAGGGTTACTCCATCCCCAGGAACTAAACTGCATGCTCTATGGACTAATTTACTATATTTGTGTTCCCTCCATGTACCTACTTCTAATTATTTTTTCCATCTATAATCTCAATGATATAACTTGGGGCACGAGAGAAGTACGAGGAAAGAAGACTGAACTGGTAATAGATCGTTTTTGTGTAGTTTTTACTAATGGCAAAGCTAAAATAAAATCCTGAATGGGAATTGATGAATATTTTAATGATTTTGGTTTGAATAGGAACTTGAACAAGAAAAGAAGGAAGCTGAGGAAGCAAAGAAAAAAGCGAAGCAGAAATCTTTGTTAGGCTTTTTGCAAAACGGAGCTGGGAATAATGATGATGATGAAGGTTCGATAGAAATTTCTTTGGCAGGATTATTCAAGTGCATGCTTTGCACCCACGGAAAACCTTCTTCGGAGAAACAACAGCTTGTGGCGATCGCTGAATCACTTGAGCATTTAGGAAAACGACTTGACACTATTGAAAAGTGAGTGCTAAAATTTATCCGGAACATTGTTTCTGTATACATTTTTTCGTTTTCTGTTTTGGTTTCTGTTTTTTCTTTATTTTGGATGATTGATTTTCTTATCCAGAGCTGTCGATCCGCATGCCCACATATCCGGAAGAAGACGAGCATCTTCGGTAGGTTCACGAACAGCAGATCACCTCGGTGCCATTGGTGAAGACCCAGCAGAAGATGATGGTCGTGACAGTGAAACGGAAACTGTTGCTAGTCAAACTACCGATGGAAATCGTGAAGGAAACTTTCTGTCCAGGCCCTTTTGGCTTGATGATGATGGACTCAAAAATGGGGAAGTGGATGTTCTTAACCTCCAGGAAGAACATTTCTGGAAAGATCTTTTAGAAAAGTATCTTTACCCCATCGACGATGACAAGGCAGAGAAGGTAAAAGGTTTAAAGAAAAACGAAATCTTCAGTTGGTTTAAATTTATTTTCTGATGGTCCAGAGATTTTTAATATTCCATGATCATCTAGATATGCTAAATATATTCCAACTGAAAAGTTCCCTATCCCGGAGCTATTCCTCATTATTGCTTTTTCAATTCCTTTTCCATAAACTTGATTTAGAACAGCTGTTTTGCGGACTTGCTTTTGGCCACAGCAGATTTGCTTCGCCATTTTTTTATTCGTTTCTTTTTTAATGTCATTTTTCATTTTTAACATTAATTCACAATCTAACTGTTCACGTCAGGCTCGAATCGCCAAAGACCTAAAGGACTTGCGGGACCAGAGCGTCTTTGCGTTCTTTATGATTAACGCCCTCTTCGTGCTGATCGTATTTCTTATGCAATTAAACAAAGACTTGTTGCACGTGAAATGGCCCTTCGGTATCAAGACCAACATCACTTATGATGGGACTTCCCAAGAGGTAAAATTCGCTCCGTAGGTGGCACGAGTTCCTCTGTTCGAATGGACTAAAAGAATGAAGGGAAACTATTTCAAAGATCTTGATGAATTATTAAAGATAACTTAATTTTGATTTTTTGCATTGATGATGTTTGCCCTTCATTAGTTAATTCTGTCAATTCTGACCAGGCTAACACGTCGTCACCTTCGGGGCTTTAGATTACTTGACTAATTTTGTCTTTTTTTATTAAATTCCAACAGGCTAGGATCGCCAATGATTTGATCGAATTGAGGAACAAGAGTGTCTACGCATTTTTAATGTTCAATACCTTGTTCGTATTGATTGTATTCTTAATGCAGCTGAACAAAGATAAACTGCACATCGTGTGGCCATTTGGGGTCAAGACGAACATCACCTTTAGTGAAGAATCCAAGGAGGTAGAGGCTTTGCTTCGGGAAGCCTCGACTTTCAGTTTTTCGTGTTGAAAAACTAACAATCTGCCGGCATGCCTCGCTACTTTCTCACTCTTCTCACTTTTCTCACTCTTCTCTTTTCTTCCTTCTGTCTCTGAACAATTACATTCACCAATTTTCACCAGAGAAAGTTGAAACAATCGAAGACAAGTTGATTGTTTACAAATATCAGGAAAGTCTTCCTGAATTTTGTTTTAGCTTTCGCATCATCGAGCTCTAAAAGAAAGTGCTTTAAGTATTCAGAACACCAACTAATAACAAAATAATTGTTTTAACAAAATCAGAATAAAATAACCGGATTTCCTGTTCCGGCTCATCTACTGGCATTTTATTAAAACTTACAAACTTGACGATTCGACCATCAGCATTCGAGCGTCAGAATTTTGTGCTTTAATATAAACATGTTACACCTGCGGAGGTTATGCAAATTATACGTTATAAAATAAACATATTTAACTATTATCTTACCTAAGAGTCAGATTGTTTACATAGTATCTGAATTTTAACTCGCACAGTCCACTTAAATATAACGTTTGCGTATCAACACTCTTGCTGATAGTGCGGTGAAGTTGGCTTATAATAGATTCTCCAATAAGAACTTAGAATTAAATAAGAAACAACTTATAAAAAATGATTAACCTCAACCAAAGACAGGAAATAATAAAAGTCAGTAGACGCAAAACTATTAATCAATTCTGATTGCACTGAGATTTGTCTGGTTATATCTCTTCTTTCGGAAACAGTTCTGTAAATTTCGATTGTTCCACTTGATCATAAAAGCGAGGCAGGCTTTCATACTAGAATGGTATCGGAAATTCTCACTCTAGTCTGATTCACCAATAAATCACTGTGTCTTGTGAATAACCAAAGAAGGTTTCAGATGTTAATTAATAATCATGCCATCACTTCCTCTGGCAAGGGATGATTCACCTTTCTTCCGGTTTTGGGTGTCTCCCCAGCATTAATGGCAGTCGAAACTGTCAAATATAAAGTTCTTTCTGAACAATTTGTTAAACCGCTACCAGAAATTTGTTTTGTGCTGTTTTTATTTCAATTCATGAATTACAATTAACTATTCGATTTAGAAAAAAATAAAATTAAAATTAATACTAATATTTCAAAGCAATAAATCTTAGAGTTGCACTGCCTATAATGGTGTGACCAGCACAATTAATGGGTGTGACTCTGGATCTGGTCTTGGGATATGTTTAATTACGCGGTGGTTTTTTATGGATATATAAATATTTGTATGTTTATGTGTTTGTAAATAATAATAATTATACTTATGACTATACTCTGTGTGTGTATGTGTGTTACGTACCAAGCCCGAAATTGTACACTTCGCGATGTGTAGAATTTTGGGATTGATACGTAACATATACAACAAGTTCCAGTTTTAACTCGTAATAGGTACAAAGATACAATTTTTGAATATTGTACGTATTTAGAAGGGATCTTCTGATATAATTATATATAGTTAAATAAATACTAAAAGATTACAAGTGCAACTGGACCAAAGTATGTCATGGAAGCTCTGCTCTTTTGAATTATAATTTATTTTGATTTTTAATAAATCTTTAAAAGAAAAGTTTATAAAATTCAAAAAAGTAAAGACGGAGTTAATTAGTGACTTAAAATGAGTGTTTTAAAAGGACAGAAAATACTGAGTTTAAAATTTGCAGATTCACATCACAAAGGAGTATTTGCAGCTAGAACCGATAGGACTCGTATTCGTGTTTTTCTTTGCGCTGATTTTGGTCATCCAATTCACTGCCATGTTGTTCCATCGATTTGGAACACTGGCCCATATTTTGGCGAGCACGACTCTGAACCTCTATTGTTGCAAGAAGGTAGAGTTTCAAAATTTTGTATATTTAACTTTAAGGAACACTTAATTTAGTATCATTAGTTTTCGAAAAATTGCAAGAGGATGAAAAATGAGATGCAAAGGCATAAAATAAAAGTTCTATTTATATTTATGTTATTTATTTCTGAAAAATAGCCCAAAGACCTTTCGGAAGAAGCTTTACTGTCAAAGCATGCGGTGGAAATTGTGAGAGATTTGCAGAGATTAGATGGAATGGAGGGAGATTATGATGAAGGAAGTGGAAGTGGACCTGGAAGGCGAAAGACAATTCGAAATTTGGAAAAGAGTCGCAGAAAAACTCAGGCGATAAACACTCTCGACGTTGCTTTCCGACAACGTTTCTTCAGCATGGCAGAAGGCAATGGTGTGTTGATATAAAATTAATTTATTGAATTAAAAAGACATATCATTGACCTATTATTTTTTCCTCCAACAGGTTTGCCACGAAATATGTCAACAAGACGTTCCACAAAAGCATTTAAAGCATTCGAGGGTCGTCGAAACAGCATCATCGCAATGAGACGAAAATCCCAAATGCAAACTCTGGGTGCAAACAACATTTATGGGGCACCAGGAAATGTCCTTGGAATTCAAGGTCGTCCAACGAGAAGTAGTCAAATATCGGTCAAGGACGTCTTCGAAGGTCACAGTGGCCATGTAAATTCTGCATATGAAGCCGAAGATAGTCCAGGAAACAGCCTCAGACTTCAGACCCTAGCTGGACCAATTGTTTGGAGAGAACCTAACAACTTGTAAAAACCTAGAACCTAAATTAGTAAGTCTTCCAAAGACTTTATTATCTTGACCAAATTACCAAATCAGAATTCTGTAAGAAAAGAAATGACGACTTTCTTCTTTTAAGTCCAGGTTTCTAAAATAATTTTTTCCTTTGGGAAGATAAAGACCGAATTTATGAAACCACTTTTGAATTAGAGACTGAAGTTCAATGTATAACGTTGCATTTTTCACTGTCCTTTTCTTTTTTTTAATCTTGCACTAGACTTACTCTTCACCTATTTCTTTACTTATTAGACAATAATCAATTTACAGACTTTTATATATGCTGAAATACTCTCATTGTTTAAACTTCCTAAATCGATTGACTGATTCAATTCAAACCTTCAATTAAAAAATAATACTCAATTCTTCTATCTAATTTTAAGAAACTGAGATTCTTTCAAAATACAAAAAGATAAGTGTCGAAATTTAGTCAAATTATTCGATATTTTCGAATTAGTTTAAATTATTCTTGTTCCTTTTAGATTCTTAGGAATCTTCATTGATGGATTTATTTTATATGTAAGCTTCGATACATGAACAGAAGATGTATATAAAAATGCACGCATTGTACAGAATGTTATATGTGGTAAGAAAATGTGCATAATGAGAAAGTAAAATATCCGTGTGAAACTGTAAACGTACAGGCGCGTCTCACGTCTACGCTTATTCGTCACTTGCTGTTCTATGTGATACCACAAATGTATTTAAATTATGATTGATTTGTGCATGGCTGTGTGAGAGTTTGTGCGTGCATGATTGAGTGTCAGGAGCACAATAACGTATGAAAAGAAAAACTATGTAAAAATAATTGTAGATAACTTTCATTTTCATTTAATAATAATAATAATAATAATAATTCGTGTGCAAGTTGCTCAAACTTTTAAACGGTGCTTTCTTTTTTAAAATTCCTGTTCTGAAATACTCAGTTATTAAACCATTAAGCCATTTCCCTTTCGGGGTAGGCGTGACTCACTCGGTAGGGGAAAAGAGTAGTGTGTGGAAGGGATAGAGAATTTTCAAATTGATCCAGAATTCTCGTGTCATTTATGTAAATAACATGTTCGTTCTGCAAAATTGCTTCGACTCAGGTTGCTGATCAATCTCTCTAGCAATCACCCCAAGTTAAGATCCATTAGTGGCCAATGTCTTTTGTTTCAGGCGTCATTCACTGTACTGGCATTTACTCTTTGTATTAACTATTTGCTGCCATACTTTCCTGTCTTGGCATACTTCTCTAGCTTCTTTTATGTCCATGCATTTTTTTATGCAGGCTCTCGTGTTTCTGTGACTTCTCATGTCTCTTCTAACTAGGGTCTTATTCAGACATTCTAGCCATTCTTTCCGCGGTCTACCTCTAGGCACGCTGCCATTTACTTTACCTTGATACACTTGTTTCGACAGTCGTTCATTTGGCATTCTCTCAACATGTCCGAACCATCTTAACCGATTTCTTTTCCATGTGTCTACTAGCGTCTCTTCTGTACCACATTCTTTTAGAATTATCTCGTTACTTACTTTGTCCATCAGTTTTCCCGCATATTATGCGCATGAATCTCATGTCAATTGCGTTAATTTTACTTTTTCTTGATAAGGGGACCTGCTCTACCAATAACCTTCTTACCTTCGTTTATGCGTCTATCTAATTCCTCATCTATCTTCCCGTCCCTAGTAAATAAGCTACCAAGGTAGACGAACTTATCAACTTGTTAAATTCTCTGATCATTTAATAAAATATTGCATGGTGTTTTCTTACCCTTTCCTTCGAACACCATAGTTTTTGTTTTATTTGCGTTAATTTTGAGGCCCATGCTCTTCATGCTTGCATCTAGTTTATGCAACTTTCTTTGTAAGTCTTCGATAGACTCTACTATAACAACTTTATCATCTGCGAACGCTAACCCACGTACCCTTACTGTTTCGAGATCCACACTCTACGTCGAAGATAGCCACTCTTAAACACTTGTCCATAAATAATATAAATAACCATGAAGACATAATGCATCCTTGTCTAACTCCGTGAATAATATCGAAACAGTTACTCAATTTCCCATTCACTCTTACACTCGCTTTGCTGCCTGTATATATTGTTTTTATAGCTTGTAGGAGCCATCCATTGACTCCATACTCTTTCAGGACTTCCCAAAGCTTACTTCTATCTACCTTGTCAAAAGCTTTTTCTAGGTCAACAAATGCACAGAAAACTTTTTTTCCTACTCTCAAAATTTTTTCTGTTATTTGCCTTAAGCTAAATATTTGATCCCTACATGACCTTCCTGGCATAAACCCACTTTGGACTTCCCAAATCTTTGCTTCTGTTATTTTCATTACCCTACGAATAAGTATTTTTGACTATATTTTACTTACGGTACTTAATAAGTTAATCCCTCTATAATTATTGCAGTCGCTTTTATCTCCCTTTCTCTTGTATATTGGTACGATAATCGATTTTTTCCAATCATGTAGGACGTCTCCCATCTCGAAATATAAATTTATCAATTCGCACAGTCTATGTGGTATGTAATCGCCACCGTGTTTAAGCATTTCAGCGTTAATACCGTTTACCCCGGCAGCCTTACCGTTTTTCAAGTTCTTAATTATATCCCTAAGCTCAATGACACAGACTTTCTCAATTGAATTTTCTATCGCAACGTGTTCAACATCGCAGTTGTGCTGTCCTATAGCTTCATCTCCGAATTGTCTCCTAAAATAGTCTCTGAAAGCCTCTTGTATTCCGTCTGCATCATATACCATTTCCCCCCTACTATTTCTCATGTTGACAAATTCTGTACTTTTGTTTCCTTTCATTTTTTTATAAAACGTTTTCTTGCTTCCTTCAAAGTCGTTTTGTATTTTCATCTCTTCCTCTGCTCTAATTGTATCTTTACGTTCCTTAACTAATCGTTTGAGTATCCTGTTTTCGTCTCTATAATCATTTCTACATCCACTTCTGTCCTCATTGATAAGACCTGCGACGTTCAAAGTTCTCTTGTACGCTTCTCTCTTTGCTTTTTGTGCAGCATGAATTTCATCATTCCACCACGCATCACGAGACATTCTTCCTACAACTGCGGTACCACACACTTCGATCGTACATCTAACAAGGATATCCCGCAACATTGTCCAGGTGCCCTATATATCTTTGCTTTTTATACTGTCCTCCTATGTTGCCCTATCTAAGCTTTCGATTATCTTATTTTGGAAATCTATTTGCACATCCGGTTTCTGTAGGTTTTCAATTTTGATTCGCGTTTGTTTTGTTTTCTTGGTTCTCTTTTTTCTCCATCCCCGACATAAGTTAATTTTTGAGATCAGAAGGTAATGATCAGTATTGCATTCAGGACCCCTCATGACCCTAGTATCTTTGACTCTCTTCGTCTTTCATCCGCAACAACAAAGTCAATTATACTGCGGCTATTTCCTTTAGACCAGGTGTACATGTGGATCATTTTATGCCTAAACCAAGTATTTGTAATAAACAGACCCCTTTCTAAGCATATACCAACTAATTTATCTCCGTTATAGTTTGTTCTTAGATCCCCAAAATTACCTAGTACTCTTTATGTATCTTGATTTTGAATGCCCACCCATCCGTTCATGTCTCCTAGTAGAATTATTCTTTCCCCATGTTCGCAAATATTTATTGTGTCATTTAAAGTGTCCCAGAAGGCGTCTTTTACTTCTCTAGGATCACTATCAACTGACGCGTAGCATGTTATGATAAATAGTCTTCTGATTCCTACTTTCATTCTAGCCCACAGCAGTCTGGGACATATGAAACTACGGTCTCCGAGATGCTGCTTTGCTCTTTCATTCAAAATCAGACCTACTCCTTCTTTACCATATGATTCACTGTCTACTCCAGACCATATTTCAAATCCGCCTTTCAACACGCCGTTTTTTTATGTCTTTGCTTTCGCATCCCTTTTTCTTTGTTTCAGGCACACATAAAATATCTATTTTCCTCACGTCCATAGTTTCACGCAATTCTTTTACCTTGAGATCATTTACTCCCCTAGCATTCCAAACACCCAGTCTCCATTCGTCGCCTGAAACATGACCTTTAGATTTTCCGTGTGCATGCCTTTTGTCATTAAAAGTTCCAGTCCTTTCCGAGGCTATTTTGTAGTTTTTATTATTCATTGTTTAGATTATACGCTCAACTATCACCTTTATGCAATAAGTTTATTTTCTGAGTCGAAATCATGTCAAATTTAAGTATCAAATCGTCATATGGCGGAGATTGTAGTTATAACGTCAGTCCCACCAAAAACTTCAGTTAATAAGTGAGGGTTGGGAGAAGGGGGAGATAGAATTGAAACCGAGAGAGTCGTCTTGAGTTTGTGTTTTCATGCTGATACACATACACACA
>NC_046658.1:71854581-71879536 GCF_010883055.1 Belonocnema kinseyi
ATCTCAGCGTTGTTTGTAGTTTGTAGGTTTAACCTTTCTTTTTTATCGTAAAATTATAATAAATCGATATGAAATACTTATCTTTAAGTACGTTCCGGATTTCCTAGTAACTGCATATCGAAGCACAATTTTAATAAAGTGCATATATTCAAAATTTTAAATTTTCTATTTGGCTTTTTCCCCAATCAAAGATAGATGACCGGCCTCTTTTAGAGTTATTACGAAACTGTAAAAATTTTTATTTACTATTTGAGACGTAGGGTTTGTCACTTACAATTCTTAAGTATTTAAACTCACGATCTTGACTTTACATAATTGGTTTATTAATAGATGATTAATTTGGCCTTTAATTCCCGACTTCCTGTACTATTCTAGAAGGTGATTGGCGAATAGCTTCCGTCATCAGCAGAATATGAGCAATTATCATATAATTATTAAAACCAATTTTAGTCATTGGATTCTTATCAAATTCCTCAGAAGATAAAGTTAAAATGGAAATCGTGTACGGCAAAAAAGCCACCAAACAAAATAAATTTCCTTTAGTCCATCTGAAAAATTAAATTTTCAACAATACTGATTTTTATTAATATCAGAGGTGCTAGGGAAGTCTGATTTTGAAATTGCATGCATTTTCCCCGGTTTTCAAGTCTATGTTGGAAAACTTCTAGGTCTGATGTTAAAAAAAACCATTAAATTAAATCCAATTTCAAAACATTCTTCTAATTGCACACTAATTTACTAATAATATCATATCAAATAATGAATTAACGCATAAATATTAAATTTCCAAAAAAAGTCAAGAATTATTATAATATTTTTATTAGTTAGAAAATTAATAAAAAAATATTATCTTACGGGGATGTAACACACTCAAATATCTATACTACCGACATCACTTTACTAGTTCACTGAATTTTGTTTTGAATTTAAAAACTTTTTTTGTAAATAAAATATCGGACTGAAACTTTGGAAAATGTATCAGAAGAACATAAACTGCGTTGATGTACTTCATTTGAGTAGGAATTTAGCTAAAAAATTTTGTCAAATAAATTAAAACTGGGACCATTTTTTGACATATTTTCTTTGTAATTTTGAATTTTTTTAACCTAGGAACTTTTAAAAATTTGACATATCTGCAAGATGTAAAAAAACGTACACACACGTAATTTTAAAAAACGTACACACACGTTAAATTCCGTTTTAAATTCCTAGGTTCAAAGAAAATTCAGTAAACTGAAACATAGCCTTAACTGTGACATAGCCTTAAGACTTTGAAATGGGTGCAATTAAATGGCTAGCCTCGATTAAGATCAACCCAAAAATACTTTCACATCCAGTTTCTGTTTTGCATGTATTTCGGGGATGTCCCCCGGTTATTTTCCGCAAAAAAATAAAAAAATAGTAATAGGCGTTTTTGAGAAAAAATATTTTTTATTTTTAGGTATTAAAATCTCATTTTTCTCGAAAACAACGCAAAATATGAATAGCAGTTCATAGTTCAAAATTCTTTCCCTTCCTAAAATACATAAAATTGTATCCTTATCAGATGTTTATCTTGTGTATTTAAACAACAAAAAATTGAAAAAGATAGACGAAATCTATAAAAATCGATTAAAATAGCATTTAGTTTAAAGAACTTTAACATATTATTTTTAAAAATGTCTGTTTTTTGTGCATTGACTATGTTAAGAACATATTTTATGAAATTATTCACATTCCTAAGCTTCAAAGTAAAGAAAAATTTGTTTTTATCTCTAAAATTGAAGAAATATAAATTAAAATCATTCAAAATCTCATTTTTCCTGAAAGCAAAGCCTCGAGCAAAGCAAAACAGGAAGCAAAACATTCCTATATAATAATTAATCCCCTTTCTGAAATCTAAGGAAATGTATCCTTGCAACATGTATACATATATTGTGCATTTTAACAACCAAATTTTTTCTAATCAAATAAATTCAGTTTTGATACATTTGTAATATTTCGTTTGAAAAATTCGGTTAAAATACACAAGATAAACATCTGGTAAGGGCAAATTTTCATAGATTTCAGGAACGGGAACCATTTTGAACTATGAATTGCTATTAATATTTTGCTTCAATTTCGAAAAAATGAGATTTTGCCTCGTTAAAAATGATATTTTCATTAAATTGAAGTTCTTTGAACGAAATGCTATTTTAGTTGATTTTGTCTATCTTTTGGAAAAATGTCTTGAAATATATAAGATAAAAATCTTAAATAAACATCTAATCGAGGCTAGCCGCGAATAAAATATACAAGTACAGTCTCTTTTTAAAAATGCCATGACTTTACCATCTCTTGTAGCAACCCTGAATATTGATCAATATTTGATACAAGACTAACCCATAAAATCCGCCAATAACTATCCAATAGAAATCAAGGAAACCATCCGAAGCTTCAGCAAAAATTCGAATAGAACTTCGTCTTTCAATATGATTTTCCTGGCCAGTTTCTTGTTTACTTTTCTGTAATAACTTAATAATTATTAGGTCTAAAATAGTAAAAGAAGTATTTAAAATTTGAATTAAGTTACCCAAGCTTCAATTGCACAAATACATTCGAGCATGGTCAGTGAAAAGACTAAAAACGAACCAATAATCTTCTTTTCATTAGAATGATAAAAAGCATAAATTAATCCAGTCAAACCAACTGTCGAAAATATTCGATGAAAAACAGATCGATTTCGAAAAGGACCTTGTCTAATTTCTTCTCTTTTCAAACTTTCTTCTATATCTCTTGGATCAATTGCTAATTTATTTAAAAATAAAAATTTGTTAAATAGTTTAAAACACTCCAAATACAATATAATTTAACTCTACTCACGATAACTTCTAAAAAATAAATCGTAGATTAAGGATCCCGTAGATCTGATGCAGAATCCAAAAATGCCAATTGAGGCAGAAATAGAATGTAATTGCAGATTACAATACTGGTCATAGGAATGCTTTCCTAAAACGTAAATAGACGAACTCGATGCTAAAACCAAAAAACAGTTTGACAGAACGGGGTCGAAAATCATCAGAATTTTTTGATTTGTGTAAAATCAACTTCACGTTCGTCTTGAAATTTCATTTGTTTTTTTTTCTGTTTAATTTAGGAAATCCAGGTTTTCTAAAAAAGGCCTTTATTATCGATATAAAAGTATCAATATATTTATCGATCGAACATTGGCGAATATAATTGTCCATTATTTCATTCCGGAAGTTTGAACTTATTAGAATAAGTTATAGTATGTATATTATTTAAATATTCATATACTCAAGTATAAATACATTTCAATTCTGTAACCTTGAAATACAACGAAAAATATCTGGTCCTTTTTCACAACACTTGTGCGAAATCTATTATTTTCTTTGAAAGAAACATATTATATTGGATAAATTTTTACCCTATATTTGGCACAATAAAATTATTAACAAATAATTTTCGATTATCGACTCTGCAAGAACAGTTTTCAATATTCATAGCGAACAAGTAACTATATAAAATGGAGGAGCGTAAGTACAAAATTTTATATGATTTAATTAACCCATCCACAATTTTTCTTAATAACAATACCTTCTAAATTGTAGAGTATCTGCTTATAGTACATAATAACTTACTAGGTATGTAACTCGTTTAAGCATATATTTATATAAAAACTCTGTTGAAGCGAATAAAAATAATTTGCGAATGGGTTAATATTTCACCAGCTATTTAATATTCTCTTTCTTAAATAAGATTGTAAAAAATAGGCATTTGTTACTGACTAGTGTTAGTAAAGTTCGGCGCAGACAAGAAAATAAAAATGAAATTTCGAAATCCTCTAATCAAACTCGTTTAAATCTATGTAACATTTTTGAATCCTTTTGATTGTGGAGGCCGAAACCTTATTGTATCGGTATATCTGCTTCATCTCCTATAATTATAAAGTAGGCTTTCTTCGTAATTTGTACCGTTTCAGAAGCACGCAAACTGCAATCCAGGCACAAAAGAGCTTAAAAAATCTATACAAGTTCTTAACGATTTATCAGTTGTCAACGAGATAAAGGTTCAATATCTTTCAAAGTCGCCATCGCAAAGATTTCGACGAAGCATAGGCTGTATTGTGTGAGGTCAATATAAGGAACATCAAATTTGTCGCAAAAATCTTCGGAAATAAATCGAGCGAGCGCGAAGGAAGCTGCGAGACTCACAACGAATAAATTTCCATTTTCTAAGCAGACGAAAACCAATATTAATGCTTGAAGTGCAAAAATGACATCTGTGTAGAGACGATGTTTCGAGCGATCTCGATCCGTCGTCGTTGGCTCGTAAAGCATTGGAAGAAGGCCCAAAGCCAAAAGAAGCAGTCTTGCTTCATGCCAAGTCTTGTATCCGAGGAGAATTTCTGTCGTGAAAAAAGCAAAAGGCGCTATCTCCACTAGCACAGAAAACCAGTCGTAAAAGTTACGAAATCGCTTGGTAGTGTTTGGTGTTCCTGAAAATGTAAACAATTTGATGTTGTCAAAGAAGATAAAATTACTTTATTTTTAGATGAACTAGTTTAAAGTTAGGGTGGCCAGTATTTTTTAATTATCGTCTCCTGGCATTCTCCCGGCAAATATTCGTAATTTCTCCTGACTTAGGGAAAACAACTCACAGTTTTTTTACATATATATGATCATTTACGGAAGTCTTGAATCTTTGGAAACTATTTTGGTAAGAGATCTATTGACTACTAATCATATAAACAATTTAAAAATTCATTATGGAACCAATTTTTAAATACTATGTTTTAAACATTTTTTTAACAATTTCGAATTGATAAGCGCCTGAAATAAAAAGAATTATATAAAACGATTTTGGACAATTTAATTAGAAAACAAGTTGAACTATATAATTTCTGAGTCTAAGCGCTAGAAAATAAACCATTTTTTTCAAATTGAAGAATCGCGAAATTTAAGGATTTCAGATTAAAATTTTGAAACTAGGACAATGTCAAAACGTTAGAAATAGAATATTTTAAGATTCGAATTTTCAAAACTGGTAATTCAAATTTAGAGGAATTGAAATAGTATTATTTCAATTTAAAGGAGAACAAAATGAAATAATTAAAAATTGAAAACTTTTGAATTTAAATCATTTTAAATTTAAAGCGATTTAAATTTGACAATTTGAAATTGAAAACTAAATTGAATTTTCAAAATTTCTGAAAATCTAGAATTTCAAATTTTTATTACATAACAAAATTAAATATTAACATTAAAGCAAACTTCATTTTAAACTGAAAAATTTTAATCGCCAAAAACGGTAATATTAAAACTTTTTTATACTCAAACCCTTAAAAGTTTCAGTTATTTTAAGTATATTTAAATTACTTATATCTTAAAATTTTTAAAATGTCTAATTATACTTTCGAAATTCAATTAATTCAGTTTTAATTGCAAAAATCAAACTCTAGAAAGGGAAAAATTTTAAATTTACGGCTCAGCATGAAAATTCAGGACTAAAATGGTAACAATTAAGATTACGGAAATTATTCAATTACTGATGCATCAATTTCAGATGGCTAATTTTTTATCTTTCTTTCATTTTAAATTCCGTTTTTAATTTTATAATTTCAAATCTTCCTTTGAAATTATTATTCAATCTTGAACTTTTCCAATTAAATAATTTCAATTTGCAATGACTCATGTGTTTAAATCTTCAACTAAAAATCGTACAATTTAAAGATATTACATTTAAAATTAAAAATTAAACAAAAAATTATACAAAACGAGATTGCTATAATATGATTCAACTTTTTGAAATAGCACTATTTTAATCTTTTATACTCGAAATTGTTGCATATTTAAATCTACAATTATTGACTTCAAAACTGATAAGCACGGATTTTTATATAAAATTTTGGAATATGTTATAGCGGAATTCTTTTCGCATTTCGAATATTTGAATTTGAAAATACAATATTGAAACAATATTGAAACTATCACTCGTATATAAAAATATTATAAAACATAGAGATCTACAAATATTGTTTAGAATATTTGGTGATATTGTGCGCATTGGATTAGATAAACGCAAAAAGCCATGATTTTTATAGGGTTTTCGTGAAAATTGATTAATCACTCATTTTCGCGAAAAATATTACTGGCACAAAAAAATGTATGTTACAAAAGATGTGAACCGGGATTAGATCTATAACTTTTGTTCGGAAGATTTTGCAATATTTTCCGTATTCGCTTAGATAAACGCAAAAAACCGTGATTCTTATGATTTTTTTCTTGGTTTCGCCATGGAAATCAAAATGACTCGATAGATTTTTTACTGAAAAATGTGATTTCTGTCAGTAACAAAAAATCACTGTTATTTTCAACGTTCAAAATTACATCATTTTAAATATTGCGAGAAAGATTCTGAACCTTTGATGTTTAATTATTCTAAACACTTTGAAAATGATATGCTATCGAAATGGAAACTAAAAATGTATAAACCGCGCGAATTATGAAATACGGGAAATTTCTTGATAGAATATTTCTTTCCTGGCGTTATCCCAGTTATCTCGGATGGATGGCCACTTTGAAAGTTAAAAAAAAAGTTTATATTAAAAAAACAATTCAAGGATATACTCACCAAATCGTATTATTCCGAGAACAGAGTGTGTAAAAAGAATTTGAAAAGCTCTCACAGCCCAAGCGTGATCAATTGCTCTAAATGAATATGAATCTTTGAAGAATTTCATACAGGCAATTGTCACAATTAACTTTGCCAAGTGAGCAAACACACTACATGGATTCGCCATAATTTTTACTGAGACCTTCAGTCGAAGATCTGATCTAGTGCTTCCAATGAGAAGATTCCTTAACTATAAATCAGAAATTATATTTTGAGGAAACAAATGGATAAAGCAACAAGGAATTATTTATCCCAGATAATAAAAATTTATCAAGTTTGAGAAGCTATAAACTGGGAATCCCATTTAAGTATCTCCTATTTACGTCGTTCCTAGAACTATAGCCTCGGCTATTTCGTGATGAGAGGAGCCGCAGGGCCAAAAGAGAGGCTGTGCTCAGTAGGGTGCCCCATGAAATACATTGTTTTTGATTTTATAAAGCCTTATAGGCATGTGACACACTCAAATACCTATATTACCTATCTCACTTTTTAAGTTTACTGAATTTTCTTTGAACTTAAGAACTTTTCTTGTAAATAAAATATCGGACTGAAACTTTGAAAAATGTATCAGAAGACCATAAACTACGTTTGGTTACTTCATTTAAGTAGGAATTTCGCTAAAAATTATTACTTCAATTGATCATTGTATTTCCGATGTACAAAGATTTCAAATCAAGCTTGTGCCTTAAACGACTCACCTGTGACCGCGTTAGTGTTTCGCAACGATTTGGATGAATCCTCATTTGCAGATGTATATCTACGAAGTAGATAATCAAACTTAGATGATTATATAATAAATAAATATTGATTTTTAAAAGAAAAGTGAATTTTTCATTTATTTATTATATGCATGAATTACAAAAAATTACCATATTTTCCAGTGTGCAAATAAATGTACTTTTTGGAACTGGAAGACATTGGACTATACTTTTCTGACAGGTCATGATTTGATCTTGAAAGACCTAAAGTACAGTTTCTTAATGTTTATTTATTGCAAAGTTATGAATTTGTTAACTAAATGTCCATTTTATCAAGTTTTTGTTTATATTTAGATTATTATTTTGAAATAAGTTAAATATTTAATTCTAAAAACAATTGGTACATGTAGTAGAAGCTCCAAGGAATACACAGGCATTTTGCTAAATTTTTTTAAAACCTTTGTAGCTAGAAAAAAGAACAACCGGGCATAAGCGACCCACCTGTGTGACGGAAGCAGCAAAAAAACCTGTGTGACGAAGGGTTAATTTCTTCGAAAATAATTTTTGGCGAAATTCTTACTCAAATGAAGTACATAAACTTAGTTTATGGTTTTCTGATATATTTTCCAAAGTTTCAGTCCAATATTTTATTTTAAAAAAAGTTCTCAAGTTAAAAAAAAATGCCACATGCCCTTAAACCTGAAATTTCTTTCTTTTGGTGAGAAAAAACTTAATCAAAAAGATCTCTTTTAGATGGTAGTATTTATATTCGTCTTCAGATTCTGAATTGTCTATTTAATTAAGTATAGTCAAAGATTAAGTTTCTCAAAGCTCTGTAGGCTTTGAGGTACACATTCTCACCGTGACACTCGTGCTGCGCGCTCGATTTCCGACAGACATTTTTAAAGAGGTTTTGTTGGATTTTTTTCTCGTAACTTTCGTCGTTTTTCCACACTTTTTTTTTATTTTATTTTTTTTCAACGTTATTTTTCACGAATAAAACAAAAAGTACGCATCCTATCAAGAAGTGATTCTTAACGAAATTGTGGATCTTTTTTGGGATAACCATTTTTGTTAATTCATCTTTTTTCGTATCCTACATAGTTTGTCCACAAAATGGATTTTTTTTCCATTATTTTTTGTGCAATCAAAATTTGAATTTTCGATTTTTGGAGAAAATCCAAAAATTGGTTATGATAATCTTGTAGGGCTTTTAAAAAGAAATGTTTTTCTTCTTTTGACTTTTTTTCATATCGTGCGTTTTTTTTGTTTGTTCTTTTTAATACTATAAATACCCGTACATAGAATTTTCAAATTCAGAAAAAAGTGGCCTCAAAAATATTGAAAATGCGCTCACTTTTTGAATTTTTATTAAAAATGGCTGGTTCACGAACTCGTCCTTTCTTTTAGGACCTAAAAAAGTGTGCTAAAGATGAATTTGATTCGTTCATTTTTTCGAGAGTTATCGTGTTTACGGACGAACGGACAGACAGGCGCCATCGTGAAAACCTGATTTTCGGATTCAGGGGGTCTCGAAACGTGGAGATCCGTTGAAAAAGTGTGATGTTAAATTTCCGACAATTCTAATACTTTCTCAATCATAAATGATGAGAATGTACATATAATTTAGAGGTCTCTATGAAGTGTTTTTATGCCGAAAATTCGATGTTCCAATGTTTTTGAATTTTAAGTTCTACAATTCAAATTATTCCATCTTGCGCAATTCAGAGAATATTTTTTTAGAATGTCATGTACCCCTTGAATTTGTTTGGCTGAAAACAAAATTTAAGGTGACTTTAAGTTCCGATTTTATGATAGCTTTGAGTTTAAAGGGTCAAATTCATCAGTAAAATCTTTTCAAAAATTATAAAGCTCAGGAAATATTGCTGAAAACAATTTCTACGATTGTAAATTTTTTTAACGATTATTCAGCATAAAACACTTCATAGGGACCTCAAAATATTTGTTTAAAAGTCTAAAACAAAGGAATAATTTTCTCACCAAACGAACGAAATTTCAGATTTAATGTTTTAGAAAATTAAAGACAAAGTATTTCTTGGAGGGCATCTAGTGCTTAGTCAAGCGTGACAAACAGCATGAGGGCCGCAATGAGCGCAGAAGTTGCATCAGGTTGCGTCATGCCTCCATATCGAACAGAAATAATCGCACGGCCCTGTCTGTTTGCGTTCGGAGCGAGAGAATGTTGTGTTCGATTTAAGTGAAGGCCATTTAGGACCATGGCTGAAAGAGTACTTAAATGGGATTTCCAGTGCAAAGCTGAGGTTTTAATCTTCGATCAAAATAAATAAAAAAAAGCTATATAATTATAAATATGATAAATATCTTTGAAAAAGTTGCCTATTTTCTAGTAGAATAACATACAGCAGCCTGTATAAATATATACAAGTTGATTTTGACCCTGTCAACAAAAATAATGTTACGATTACACCTAAACTACCTAAGTTTACTATGTCTAACAATGAACTATCATAAACTTTAAATAATCTGCGCAAGCTTATAAATTTAATTCTGATATTTTGAGGTTAACTTACCTTATTATTGAAGATTAGACACAATTATTTATGTCTCTCTTCTTTCTTGTCTCATTCTGTCAATTTTTCTGCCTTTCTCTTTTCCTCCACCCACGAGGAGTAACATAACAGATTATGTTACTCCATGGCATGTGTTTATTTATAAATGAACAAAAAATAAACACAATAACACATCGCAAAAGTATATATGAAGAGATTCAAAGCCGAAAGTGCCTTATGTTTCAGTATTTATTCGTGCTCAATGTTAAGACTTAAGGATCTTACTACGTGCAATACGCGATGGACAATGATATAAAGACTAAAGATAACACTACGAAACAAAAACAAATTAATCGGTGATAGGAGGGTGATAGGGGTGAAAAATTACATTACCGCCTCTTTGCCCTCATTCTAGCAGACTGACGCGAAGCACGACATGCCTGACTTTAGACTTGGAGACGTCCAGTCAGAGTTAGCAGACTACAACATTGCGTGACATTTCAACGAGATTAGTTGCCGATAAAGTAGAACATCAATCCTGCGATGGGAGAGCTTACCACCAAAGATATCTTGGTTACCACTCACCAGAGTGCGTGATTTGTTGGGGTCTTAGTTCTGTGAAAAATAAAATTAAATGTACGAAAAATAACTTTTCTTTATGCAAATTTCTAATAAAAGTTTATTTTTCATTCGTGGAACAGTTTCAGTTATTTTTATAATATTTTATAGCAAAAACTAAAAACACCTATATTTTAAAATTAAAAAAGCAATTGTTTTGGAGAAAAATCGACTTTTTTCATTCAATTCAACTGTTTTTGATAAAAATTCTATCAGGTTCTTTTTTATTTCTTTCGTCTTTTTTACAATTTCATCAGAGAAGGTATTAGATTTGTGTAAAATTTGACACCCTCAGTTTTTGTCAAATGTCCACGTTTTGAGACCTCCTGAATCCGAAAAACAGGTGATTACGAATGTGCTGCCTGTATAACTGCCTGTCTGTATGCATATCTGTGAACCCGATAACTTTGGAATATTTTTGAGACCACTTTTTTTTAAATGCGGAAATTCTCTGTACGGTTATTCATAGTATTCAAAAAGTCGAACAATTTATCCCAATTACTTTTTTCAAAAAATAAAAAATTATCAGAGTTATAGCATTTACAAAATTCCAAAAAAACACACGAAAACGAACATTTTAAGCCAAGTAATGCACGATATGAAAAAAGTAGAGAGAAGAAAAATGTTGCTTATTGAATGCCCTGCAAGATTATCATAACAACTTTTTGAATTTTCTTAAAAAATCCAAAATTTAAATTTTGACAGCATATAAAATAATGAAAAATCCAAAAATTACATTTTTCGGCCAAACTATACAAAGTACGGTAAAAGATGAGTACCTACACAAAAATTGTGCATTTGAAAAAGATTTACAAATTTCTTATCACAACATTCGTCTTTTAATTTCTTTTTTGTCTCGTGTGTGGGGTTTAAACAAATTTAACTTTTCATGTTTTTGATGCTATTCTTTACGACTAAAACTAAAAACAGAACTATCATAAAATTATTCATGACAAATAAATCATTTTTACATTCTCATCAGAGAAGATATTAGATTTTGTTTAAAATTTGACCACCCTAGTTTTGTTTCAAAAGGACTACGTTTTGACACCCCATGATTCCGAAAAACCGGTTTCTACGAATGTGTCTATCTGTCTGTTTATGATGTCTGTCTGTATGTCTATCTGTTTATTATGTCTGTCTTTAAAATTCAAAAATTCGAAAAGCGGGCGCAATTTTGAATATTTTTGAGGTCATTTTTTTCAAAATTCAAGAATTCTCTGTACAGTTATTCATAGTATTTGAAAGCTCGAACAATTTATCCTCATGACTTTTTTCATAAAATAAAAAATTATTATATATAATTATATAATTATGTACATATATATTTTTTGAAAATGCTATTTTTTCATATCGTCCGTTAATTGGCATAAAAGCGTTTACAAAACCGCCTAAAATCATCAATCTGCAAAAATATACGCGTTTCTTTAATATATATCTTTAAACATAAAGTGCGGAGCGCGAGAACTAACGGTCATGCGCCCTAAGCGCGCTCAAACTAGCGAGCCGCGCGCCCAACAAGCAGCGAGAATATGCCCGGGAAACGGGCAGATTTTTATTTTTATTATTATCAAATCACAATAAAACAAACATTTGTAAAAAGTATTCACCAACATTTGAGCACTCATACAGCACCCTTATCAAGAAAAAAAATAAGATTAAAAAAACAATATTCAAGCAGGTAGGAGCAGCAACAAAATCAGGATGCTTTCTTCTCGGTTTGTGGAAGAGAGCATCGTGGTTTCCTTGCTGTTCCTGCCTGCACGGATATTTTTTACTTATCTTTTTTGCATTGATGAAGGTGCTGTATGGATGCTGAAACGTTGGGAAATATTTTTTACAAATGTTTTTTATGGTGGTTTGATAATAATAAATAAAAATGAAGAGAAAAATAAAAAAAGGGAAGGACGACGATTCGGTTGGTTGCCTTCTCATTTTTCTTTCTTGTTTTTTATTTTTGTCAAAAAAAAGGATTTTTTTCTTTTCTTTTTTATGAAAATATTTTTTTTTAAATCTCAATAGGAAAATTTTATGGCGGTTGTCCAAACTTCTCCGAGAGATTTTTGGATTTATTTTCAGGAATTTTGCACATTAATTTCATTATTAGACGTTAAATATGATTTCAATCTTATTTAATTAATTTTCTTGAATTTTAACTATTACTAATCACGTCGTATGTTGAAGATTCATCTCTTTTGTTTGAATTAAACTATTTGGATTAAATTCATTTCTTTCGTTAAACATTGATTTATGCATGAATTTTTAGCCAGAAACGATTAAGTTAATTTTTCATGCATAAATCAATATTTAACGAAAGAAATGAATTTAATCCAAATAGTTTAATTCAAACCAATGAGATGAATCTTCAACATACGACGTGATTAGTAATAGTTAAAATTCAAGAAAATTAATTAAATAAGATTGAAATCCTATTTAACGTCTAATAATGAAATTAATGTGCAAAATTCATGAATATAAATCCAAGAATCTATCGGAGATTTTGGACAACCACCATGAAAATTTCCCATTGAGATTTGAAAAAAAATATTTTCATAAAAAAGAAAAGAAAACATCCTTTTTTTTTGACAAAAATAAAAAACAAGAAAGAAAAATGAGAAGGCAACCAACCGAATCGTCTTCCTTCTCTTTTTTTATTTTTCTCTTCTTTTTTAATTTATTATTATCAAACCACCCTAAAAAACATTTGTAAAAAATATTTCCCAACGTTTCAGCATCCATACAGCACCTTAATCAAGGCAAAAAAGATAAGTAAAAAATATCCGTGCAGGCAGGAACAGCAACGAAACCACGATGCTCTCTTCCTCAAACCGAGAAGAAAGCATCGTGATTTTGTTGCTGCTCCTACCTGCTTGAATATTGTTTTTTTTATCTTATTTTTTTTCTTGATAAAGCTGCTGTATGAGTGCTCAAATGTTGGTGAATACTTTTTACAAATGTTTGTTTTATTGAGATTTGATAATAATAAAAATAAAAATCTGCCCGTTTCCCGGGCATATTCTCGCCGCTTGCTGGGCGCGCGGCTCGCTAGTTTGAGCGCGCTTAGGGCGCATGACCGTTAGTTCTCGCGCTCCGCACTTAATGTTTAAAGATATATATTAAAGAAACGCGTATAATTTTGCAGATTGATGATTTTAGGCGGTTTTATAAACGCTTTTATGCTAATTAACGGACGATATGAAAAAATAGCATTTTCAAAAAATATATATACGTACACAATTATATAATTATATATAATAACTTTTAATTTTATGAAAAAAGTCATGAGGATAAATTGTTCGAGTTTTTAAATACTATGAATAACTGTACAGAGAATTCTTGAATTTTGAAAAAATGGCCTCAAAAATACTCAAAATTGCGCCCACTTTTCGAATTTTTGAATTTTAAAGACAGACATAATAAACAGATAGACATACAGACAGACATCATAAACAGACTGATAGACACATTCGTAGAAACCGGTTTTTCGGAATCATGGGGTGTCGAAACGTAGACCTTTTGAAACAAAACTAGGGTGGTCAAATTTTAAACAAAATCTAATATCTTCTCTGATGAGAATATAAAAATAATTTATTTGTCATGAATAATTTTTTGATAGTTCTGTTTTTAGTTTTAGTCGTAAAGAATAGCATCAAAAACATGAAAAGTTAAATTTTTTAAACCTCACACACGAGACAAAAAAGAAATTAAAAGACGAATGTTGTGGTAAAAAATTTGTAGATCTTTTTCAAATGCACAATTTTTGCGTAGGTACTCATCTTTTACCGTACTTTGCATAGTTTGGCCGAAAAATGTAATTTTTGGATTTTTCATTATTTTGTATGCTGTCAAAATTTAAATTTTGGATTTTTTAAGAAAATTCAAAAAGTTGTTATGATAATCTTTCAGGGCATTCAATAAGCAACATTTTTCTTCTCTTTACTTTTTTCATATCGTGCGTTACTTGTCCTAAAATGTTCGTTTTCGTGTGTTTTTTTGGAATTTTTTAAATGCTATAACTCTGATAATTTTTTATTTTTTGAAAAGCTATTTTCATATATTAAGTTTCAATTTTCGCAGAACTTGGACCCGAAAAGATCGCGCATTTTGGCGAGTGAACGAAGTGAGCGAGTCGGAGTGGTACACGGTACACTTACTCATAGTAAGATATAGTAGGAAGTTAAGTTTCGACCAAGCTTGGATAAGACCTACCTAACCTACTGTGGGTAAGATCTACCTTACCTACTGTTGGTTTGCTAGTGCTGAGGGGTGAGCTCCCTATTGAATTCTCACATGGTAAGATGCAGCAATGCATCTGTATACTATAGTGGGCGTAAATATTATTTATTACTATCAGTTATTTTGTATTATTTAATAAATAATACAAAATTATTCACAATAATAAATATTTTTTCCTGGCAAAATTTAGAAAATAGGCAATAGCGGAAATGACAAAGTACAAGAAAACAGACGTCAGCACAATATCGTTTGTTTATAGAAAATTAAAAAAATAATACAATCGATAATCCATTTCCAGCAAGTTCCATTTTCCAAGGTTTTAGCAAAAATATTTATTATTGATTTATTGTGGATAACAATGCAAGGGAAAGGAATTGCTCGTAAGGTAAGGTATCAGTACCCTTAAGGTCATTAGGCACTTAGCAGATTCCTACTTCACTGACATTTTTTTCATCATACTAACAATGATAACTAATTCAAGGAAATGAGATATCGAGCTGAAAATTTGCGGAAATAAGCAAAACCCTATCGAAAAGAATCTTTGAGTATATACTAAAAATTCTTTAGGCCAAAGAAGCTCAGAGAAATTCTCCGCAGGCACTCAGGGAGATATTTTTAAAGGTCCAGGAAGCTCATTTAAATGGTCTGAAGGCTTTAAAATATCCTTTGCGAAATTGATATAAGAATACGATCATAAATAACAGGCAGAGAGGCTATCTCAGTAGAGTAGCCGACACTCAAGGGTCCTTTGTTAAGCTTTAGGATTAAAATTTAGAAGTAGATTTTTTTTAATTTCATAGTTAACAGCCTAAAACATAATAATTCGGAATCTACGGGTTTCGATGACTTCAGATATCTAACTTTTTTTTTAATGCTTAAAATTGGAATTAATAGAACGTTTCTCGTAAATGGAATGAGATACGCCAAAAAAGACAACATTTTTGTATTCAACTAGAAAATTGTATATCAGTATATAAGTTATAATTATAAATAAGTATAATGAGAACATTCATCAATTAAAAAAAAGTGTTAAAAATTTGAAGAGAAATTTAAAAAGGGAGAGCGGATTAGCCAGGGCCAACTACTGTAAATAACTCTGCCCGCCTGGTACGTGACGAATACAAAAGGAACATTATATTACCGTCGCACCACTCTTAAAACGACCACTAAAAGGATTTTGAAAAGGACCCAAATCTCTCAAACTATCTCCGAGACTATTTTGTTTCAAATCGACTAATGGGCCAAGCTATTTCGCTAAAGAAAACTCAGAGATTTCTTTCGGTAGGGAAGGAACAACTAGCGGATGGATACCTAAGGGCGCAGAAAGCATACCTTTGGATGCCAAAACTGTTGATTGCGAAAAAATGTCATTCGGGTTTTGGAACAGTCTAGGCTTAAAAGTTCGATTTTTGGCCGGAAAAGTTCGATTTTCGAAAAAATGGAAAAAGAAGTACTTTTGTTATAAGCTTTTTTTAAATTAAAGTATAGTCACCTGTTATGAAATTTTTAAGGAATGATTTTCACTCAATTACTTTTAATTTTGACCCTTCCCCCACCATTCCCATTTATTGTTCCCGGACAATGCTCCGAAAAAATTCAAACCCTAAAAATGCGGTAGTAGCAAGTTTTGTGCATTAATTTGTTTATGACAATTTATTATTATATTTGTATTCGAGGAAATTTCAACAAATAAAGCAAAGAAAATTGGTACTAAATGACAATAATAATCTGTTCACTTTTCCCTTTGCAATATAAAATTTCCATTTTTTATATTTATTTACAAAAGATTATTTGTAGCGTGAATCAATACACGCATTAGTGGTGTCCCTAAGAAATATATAGGCATCTCCAGAACGTGATATTTTTCAAACATGAAGATATTTTAGAGCATAAATGTAAGAACAAATTGGAAAAGATGGCACTACTACGGTAGTACTATTACTGGGGTCACATGCGCAAATCCTGGATATTATTCGATATAATTTTTTCAAATTTTAATCTTTTTCAGAACCTTTAAATTCTGTATTTCCTGGCTGCCAGTACATGTTAGTCTGCCACTAAAAGATGAACTAAGAAACGTTTATGTACTAATAAATGTGTACACCTACATAAATGTTTGTTAGTCCCTTTTCTGTAATTTCCCACACTTTTAGTTGGATATCTTATCTGGTGTAAAATTAGTAGACAAAAAAAAACATTTAGTAGGGTAAATATTGTATTGGGAATTTAGGAAAATTTTAAAAGGCCGTACGTAATTTAAGTTTTAACTTCGTATGTAACAGACAACAGGACTTTAGAACCTAAGCTAAATAGCATTATTTAAACAAAATAAAAAACACTAATAGGTCAGACATATGAGCCTTAATATATTTTGAACCATTTCCCAAAATTTCAGCACAATATCTTCAATTTTCTAATTATACTAGTAGTCTTGCGCGCGCCACGGCGCGCGCCTATTTATCTTTTTATGGAAAAGAATAAACCAAAATCCTATCTTTGCTATATTATACATATTTAATTAATGTTACAAAATATTACTATAAAATAACAGAAGGCACCAAGGGATAAGTTCTGTACCAGAAACTGTAATTAATCTTTTATAATAGGATTTTAGCAAATTTTATATTTTTTGGTAGAAAATTAAATTGAACTATTTTATTCCAAATGAGCTTTTTTTATTGAAAATTAATTTACAACTGATATTGATGAATAGCATTTATTACAATTTTGTAACTCACGTTGATGATAATCATATTCTTTAAATAATGCACTTTGCATTTTTAAACAACAATTCTTATAAATCAATTTAGCAAAATTTGTGCACGCGCATTTTAATAATCAAATTTCGTATAGGTAGAAAAACACGTAATAAAATTGTTGCCACTTAGTAAACTCTCCCCTGAAAATATTTTTTTAAAATTGAACTAATAAGTATTATATTTCAAATTACATTGAAATATAATGGAATTATTGATTAAAAATGACACTTTAAACCAATAAATACTTGAAAACTTATCATGTGGGGTGAAGTTGTTGTAAAAAATGTGGTTTATGGAGGTAGATGGAGGGGAAAGGTGTTATAACTGTTTTGCAGAAAAATAGTCTTTTGACTTAAAAGTTTAAGGATTGGGACACATTTCTTTATTTCCTAACTGAAAATTTTTTATATGTTGAAAATTCGTTTTTCTAGATGAAAAATTAATAGTTTTAGTGGAAAACTCATCTCTTTGGTTAAAAAATGTACTTTTTTTAATTCTTGTTTTTCGGAAATAAATTAATGTTTTGTGCGAAAAAGTAACTTTTCTACTTTTGGTTTCAATTCGAATCTCTTGTGGAAAGTTAATCTGTATGGTTGAAAAATCGTATCCTTATTTTTACAATGCATCTCTTGGCAGCATCTGCTTTCGTTGAAATGTCAAATGTTACATTTCCTATCGAAAATCCATATTTGCAGGTTAAAAATTCAACTACTTTGTTGAAAATTTACCTACTTGTTCGAAAATTCAACTCTGGTTAAAAATTTAAATATTTTGTTGAAATTATTTTTTTTTAAGATGTTCACCACTACGTTTTCATTGGGAATTCTTTTTTTTTTTAATGCAACTCTTTTTTGTTAAAGATTAATCTTTTTTGATTGAAAATTTGGCCATTCAGTTTAAACTTTCTATTTGTAGGTTGGAAATTTAAGTATTTGGTTAAAAGTTAAACTATTCGGTTGTAACTGTAAATCTTTCATTAAAAAGCCAAATTTTTAACAAAGCCGTTTACACATAAAATGAAAAAGTTTAATTTTCAGTTTAAAAAAATTAACGAATTTTCAACCAAATAGTTACATTTTCATCTAAATACCTAACATTTTAACAAAATAGTTAAACTTTTAAATAAGTAGATAAATTTTCAACCAAAAACTAAAAAATATGATTATTTTAAAACAATAACAGCTGAATTGAACCAAAAACTGCATTTCAAGAAAATTTTTAAGTTTTTAACCAGAGATAAATTTTTAACTAAAATAATGAATCTTCAACCAACAAAATTAATCTTTAAAAAGTCGTTTAACGTTAAAACAATTAGAGAAATGTTCAACAAAAAAGATTAATTTTTCAACCAAAGAAAGAAAGAATTTTGAACAAAAGAATTAATTTTTCAACTAAAATGATGAATCTTTAGTACAAAAATATCCATTTTCACTCAATTAGTTTAACATTTAACCAAATAGTCGAATTCAAACAATTTTCAATCAAGACAGAAAACAAATTCAACTAAATTGTTGAATATTTTCAACAAAAAATTTCAAAAAACTGTTCCCTTATAGTTTAAAAATCAAGTAATTGGTTTAAAATTCGTATTTTTTGTAAATCATTAATCTTATTGGATAAAAATTAATCTTTTAAACATAGAATTTATTTTACAACGAAAAAAAAGTTCGCCTAAAATTTAATCTAAAAACAACATAATTCCTTTCCTGATCGATTCAGCGATTCGAAGTTCAGAACCAACCTAATGTTAAATGGATTCGATCTCCTTTGAAATAATTTTCATAACACTGTTTTTTTTGTTGTTGAAAATTAATTTTTTAACAGAAAATTCAACTATATCATTTTTAGTAGAAAATTAAAATTTTAAATTAAAGTGTGATCTTTTTTCGTTAAAAATCTAACTAATTGTTTAAAAATTTATGGATTTTGTTAGAAATTCGTCTTTTTTAGTAGATAATTAATATTCTTGTTTGAAAATTCATCTTGCTGATTGAGGATTCAACAATTTTATATTTTTAATTACAATCTGTTTTGTAAACCGTCTTTTTCAAGTAGGAAATTAATCTTCGTGGTTGAAAATTCATCTTTTTCATTAAGGGTTCAATTTTTGTTGAAAATTCCTTCATAGTTAGTTAAAAATTAATTTATGTAAGATAAAATTAGATTATACCATTTATGCTAGAGAATTGATATTTCAAAGTAAAAATTGATCTTTTTTATTTGAAAATTCAACCTTTTGCTTGAAAAAGCACATATTTTGATAAAAATTCAGGTATTTGGTAGAAAATTAGTCTTCTTGGTTGAAAATTTATCTTTGTGATTAAGAACAAAATTATTTAGTTGCACATTCCTTTTTTTTTGTTAAAAATTACATTCTTTAACTGAAACTTTAACAATCCCACTTTCGGTGAAACATTGAAATTTCGAATTAAAAATTGATATTTTTGTGTTGAAAATTTAATTATTTGTTTCAAACATAGTCTTTTTTATATAAAATTAATGTTCTTGGTTGAAAATGTATCCGTTTGTTTGAAAGTTCAACTATGTATTATCAAATTCATCTATTTTGATAAATTTCAACTAATTTGTTGAAAATTTAGATGTTTGTTGTTAAATATTAATTCTTTTAACTAAAAAGGAATAATCCTATTTCTGTTTGTATATATTTATATTTTTAATTAAAGATTTATCTTTTTTAGTTCAAAACTTCACTATTTGTTTGAAATTTGATCTTTCTGACTGATGATTCAGTTATTTTATTAAAAATTTAAATGTACAATTTCAGGATGAAAAATTATTTCTATAATGGAAAATTAATTTTTTTAGTTGAAAATTCGTCTTTTTGGCAGAAAATTAATTTTCGTTGTTAAAATCTTATCTTGTTTATTGACGATTGAACTATTTAAAAAATTTTTTTTGTTTATTAAAAGTTCATGTCTTTAAGGAAAATTTTTATTGTATCATTGTTCGTTGAAAACTGACAGTTTTTTCTAGAGAATTAATTTTATGGGTAAAAATGAATCTGTTTTTTATTAATTTTAACATAGATGTCCAAATTCGATTTTTTGTTGTCTGATATGAGGAAAACACGTCTTGCATAATTAACTATAACAAAAATTTTATCGCTAACGATTCTGATAAATAATGTATAGAACCTGCTTGATTTTAACTGAATTCTATCTTATTTTAAATACTTTTTATAATATTGTTCTTGAATTAAAAATTAATTTAGTTGAAAACAATTTAAATCTGTATAAAGTCTCTTACAATATATAAAAATAATTCTCGTACAGACCGATTATTTAGAAAATAACAAAAAAAGAGTAAAATAATAAAAAATTTAATATATTTACATACACGTCACTGAAAAAATAATTTGTAAACAACTTTTGCGATTGAAAATTGTTTCATTAAATAAAAAATTCATAACAAAACTTTTTCGACTACATTGGTATTGTTTTCTCATCAATTGTACTTCTTTAAAATAAAATAATGTTTTAAGATTACTGCAAGATTCATCAATAGTTTTTAATAAAATTAAACGAAATTTAAATTTAAAAATAAGTCATTTTTCATTAGTTCACAACTAAGATATTAATAAAAAAAAAATGCTTTCAATTGTAAAACTGCGTACCTACAAGATATTGTGTAATTAGTTTCAACTCACCTGACCTTAAAGCCAACAGCTTACATCAACAATTTCTACAAAATTCTGTTATTTATTTTAAAAAATTTCTTCAATAGAAAATTAATCATTGTGATTGAAAATTCTTTTTTTTCAAACTATCTAAAAACTAATATATATCTAAAAACATAAATCTCGTATAGCCAGACGCATACACATACATAAATACTAAGTTAAAACTATTATAAACTATCTAATGATCTCCAACGCTCGCTGATAATCTTCACAATTAAGTTAACAAATTTTCTAACAGTGGCAGGGTGAACGGAAGACAATACAGCTAACCATTTATCGTAGGGGTGTACATCCGTAGGCTTGGTAGGAAACTTAGACTCAAACAAGTGCTGACAAACCGGGCAATCAGATAAAATGTGGTACAAAGTATCATTATCGAGGTGGCAAATCCTACACCTCTCTTCTATATTAGAAACATACTTTCCACGGTCAATCAGAATTCGGCAAACATGTATATTTGATAGTCTGAGCTGTGCAAAGATTCTTTTATAAAACAGAGGTATTCGCATGAGTAAATATGATTGTATGTCGGATTGCATCGCTAAATGCGAAAAAATGAGCAAGCTGTTAGACAGGGCTATCTCTCGATCAGAGCTAATAGAGTTTAATGTGAGGTTCTCCCATCTATCCACCAAACCACTTGCATTGAAAAAAACCCGGATCTGGGAAAACCAATTAAATTTCTTATAAGTATATTTTACTGCCAGTGACCTCAGTCTCTCGAAACACAATCTTAGGTACCGTGAATTATCCATTGTCGAAATTTTAATTAACCAAGATAAAATATTTTTTAAGACCGTATGAGATAAATGCAAAGATCCAGTTTCTAATCTCACCGCGTAGTTAGGTGTATTGTTGGGCAGGGATAAGACTTTCATAAAAAAGAAAGCTGTACTCTGTTTATAACTTCCAAATGATTTAGGCTCCAAACCTGCGAACCATACAGTAGTGTACTTACAGAGAGGCTCTGGAATAATCTAATGTAGGTATTCCACGAATCAGCTCTGACCGAGTGGATCGCCCTTAGGATCGAGCCAACGGCTGTATTCGCAGCACTAACGGACTTCCTTGCAGCGGGTAGAAAGGAGCATGAACCCGAAAGAGGGATACCTAAATAAGTATTTTGTTTAACTACTTCGATCCGGGAATCGCCGAATTTAAAAGATTTAAATTTCCTAGCAGATGAATTCGCTGATTTAGAAAAATTACAATTTTAGTTTTTTCCGTGTTCACAATAAGATGATTTTCTTTGCAATAAGAATTAAGTGCTTCCAGTTTTCTGTTTAACTCAACCGGGGTATCTGCAAAAAGAACATAATCATCCGCATAACGAAGCAATAATATTTCAACTAAACTATTTACGGAGAGGCCTCGACAACCTTGCTGGATTAAATAGTTTTCTAAATCGGAGATGAAAAGCAAAAATTCGAACGGGCTTAAAACTTCACCCTGAAGGACACCCTGCGTGACCTTGACAAATTTAGTTGATCCCTTGCCAGTCTTAATACAAGTTGACGCAGAAGAATAAAAGTGCTTTAGAATATTAATTATTTTAATGTTAAGGCCCAAAGAGTGAAGCTTCCTCCACAATAAATGGTGCGAGATGGATGGAAAAGCCCCCTTAAAGTCGACGAAAGCAGCATATACCACCCCTCCTGGGTTTCTCAGATGTATTTGGATAATGGATACTAGCGTGATCAAGTTATCAAGACAACTTCTCCCCTTTCTGAAGCCCGACTGTGATTCGGGGATTAAGTTTAATTCAGTTTCCCATAAGACCAATCGATCGCATATAACTTGGGTAAAAATTTTCGCAATGAAATTAACAAGAGTGATGGGCCTGTAATTATCGGGGTCCTCAGAATTACCCTTTTTGAAAATCATAGTAGTTGTTAATCTACCCCATTCTTTAGGGATTTCCTCCGTGTCCATAATCTTGTTAAAAAGGTGGATCATATACGAAACACAATTTTGTGGTAGATTTTTATAAAATCCATAGCTGGTTCCGTCACAGCCAGGAGCCTTTCCATCCTTACAATTTGCCAAACATTTAATTACATCCTCTATAGTAATAGCGCATTCTAATATGAGATGAGTTAATTTTAAAAAGTTTGCGTCAACAGCAGGTGTTAAGTTCGGTCGTGGGTAACAGTTTAATAAATATTTATGCCAAGTATTTACATCAATGCGTGCCAGGTGGTGTACTTTTGAACGCGATGCATTAATTACTTTCCAGAATTGTGCCGAGTTTTTGCAATTCGCTACAATGTCAATTTGCGTTTTAATATGATTTATTTTCTTAAATTCCTGAATTTTTCTGAAATTGTTTTTTTCTTTAAGATATGCTACTTTATATTCCTCTGAAAATTTATTTTCTCTGCAAATTCTTAATGCATCGGAGACCCGTTTTTTCACATCGCGACATTCGTCGTCGAACCATGGCTTGCGTTTAAAATAAATGAAATTAGAGTGCCTTTTTCGCATATCTAGTTCGAATGCTACATCTTTTATAGTTTTAGTTAGTACTGTGTTTAGGTCGTCGACCCCCTGATTAATGTTGGTTACCTCTTCCCTTCATTCCATCAGAGAGGCGAAGGCATCTACTTTACATTTATCGAAAAACAACTGATTTAAATCAAGAACCTCGAATTCGTTCTCCGGAAGTGGAGGTGGCAATGCCATAGTTAGCACAACAGGAAGTTGGTTAGAGAGGGAAGCTAGATGTAACACGTGTAAATCAGAAAAGAGGTTGTGGCCTTTCATAGAGCACCATACAAGATCTATTATGCTTGATCCTTGGGGTCCTATAAATGTGAAATCTGCTGGAGAGTCACTAGGAGAGCGGCCATTTATGAGGACCAGTTCATTAACCTCCATATAATCCACAATTTTTTTACCTATAGAATTGGAGAATCTGTCCCTAGAGGACCTTTCTGGGTAAAAGGTATTCACGTACTCAAAAGCTCCAGAATCAAATTGGTTCAGATCTGATATTCTGCAGCTGAAGTCCCCACCCATAATGATTGGCAAATCAGGGAATAAAATTGAATTGCAGTACAATATAGAATTAAGATTTTCTAGGTAAACATTGAAGTCATCTAAGGGGGGAATATAAACAAGACCGAGTACGTAACAGTCGAAACGAGATTGGACTTTGAGAAAAAGGAGTTGGGTGATATAGAGATTTCCTGAATTCCATAGAATTTAATATTATATATAATGAGAAGACCACCCCTAGCCCTTCCATAACAATTACTTCTAATAGCAGGGGATGAAATACTTTTGAAATCTGCGGATCGAAAGAGGCCAATGTTCTCGTTCTTCAGCCAAGTCTCACACACACAAAGGATATCAAGGTTCCCTAAAAGGTCACAGATATCAGTCAAATTGTTAAAACTGTGAAGGTTCCAAAAAATTATTTTAGCGATTACAGAGTTACCGGAGTAGTTGCTCAGTGCAGCATCAGGTGCTGATCCTGTAGAATCCCTGCGGTCTAGCTGCTATTCTGTCTCACTGTCTAGATTCCTGGAGAGTAGATTGAGTCTCGGCGTGACTGCATTTGTGGTGTTCTTTGGTAAACCGTGACTCAAGAAGTTGTCTAACTGTTTATTATTATGTGGTTGTTTAGGGTCTAGTTTTGGAGGTCGACCTCTATTTCAGTGATCCCAGATCTGAAACGAGACGTGGTCGAACACTATGACACGTCTATGTCCGTGTGAATATGGTAGGAGACGATATAATGCCTGGGTTGCGCGCGCA
>NC_046658.1:71879636-71883853 GCF_010883055.1 Belonocnema kinseyi
TCTTGATCCGCATTTGAAAGAAATTAAAGAAATTGGTGATTTTGGAATTCATCTCGTTTGGATAAAAACTCAATTATTTTATTGAAAAATTAATTATTTTGTAAAAAAGTCCTCTTTTCGATCAAAAATTCAACTACTTTGTTAAAATTGTTATTTCTTTTATTTGAAGGTTCATCTCTTTCGTTGAAAATACATTTTTGAAACTGACAATTAATCTATACCATTTTTGGTTAAAAAATCATGTATTTTGTTAACAATTCATCTTTCTTTGTAGAAATTAAATTGCTTTATGGAAAATTTATACTTTTTGATTAAAAATTACATTTTTCGGTTGAATTATCAACTGTAAATATTTTTTGGTTGCAAAGTCGTTTTTTTGTAAATGCAACTATATTGTTAAAAATTAAAATCATAATTTTTGGGTGGAAAATTCGATTATTCACTTAAAGTTAAACTACTTAGTAAAAAAATTACTTTTTTCTTATTAAGGATTCATAATTATAGTTGAAAATTCAACTATTTTCATTTAAATTAGGTTAAAAATTCAGCTTTTTTGTAGATAATACTCTTTTTGACTTTAAAATTAAATAATTTTATTGAAAATTCATGTGTTTTGTTTGAAATTTGTCTTTTTTTTGTAGATCATTAATTTTCTTGGTTGAAAATTCACCTTTTCCCTTGAAAATTTAACAATTTCGTTGAAAATTCGTTTTTTTTTCCTTGTTCAATTCAACTTTTTATCACAGCTTTTATCTGGAAATTGAACTATTCCATTTTTGGTTAAACTGTATCCTGTAAATCGTATTAGTTAAAACACCAATTATTTGTTAGAAAATTAATTTATTTGTTGTCGATTATGACTTGAAATATTATTTCAGTCTAAAATTTTTTATTCTTAACCCATTAAATTTGAAATTTTTTAATTAAAAAAAGGAAATTACGTTAATTATCAGCAATATTTGACCGTTCATTTAAAACAATCCATTACGAACAACTGTTAAAAACTATACAAATTTGAACAGAATGGTTCGAAATAGAAAGCCTTGAACTGCTAAATTTGTAATGAGCTAAATTTTAAGTGTAAACGCTACAATTTTAATTAAAAAAAAAGATTCAGAATTAATTTAAAACTTGAAATTATTACAAATAATTTCAAACACGATTTAGACTTTTGCAGATTTAAAAAAAAAAGCTTTTTGAGAATTGTACAGTATTTAAAAAGAATAACAAAAATTGTTCTGATTGCTAAGAACGTTGAAAATGATTTTTTATTTTGACAAATAAATTTTAAGTGAGTATTTGAAAACGTTTTAAAAATTAAAAAAAAAAAAGAATCAGAAAGATTTTAAGGAAATTTTTTCATTTTACAGTTTTTTAATTTTAGGAAAAAAATCTAATTAACAACAAAATGTATCAATTTTTAACCCAAAAGTTTACTTTTTAACAAATTAAATTAATTTTCTATCAAATAATTGGTATTTTAACTAATACAATGTACTGGATAAAGTTTCAACCAAAAATTGAATAGTTCAATTTCCAGATAAAAACGATTAATTTTTAATCAATCCTAGAATAGTTACATTTTCAGATAAAAAAATAATTTTTAATCGAAAAAATAAACTTTCAACAAAGTTGTTAAATTCTCAACCAATAACATGAATTTTCGACCAAGAAAATTAATGGTCTACAAAAAAAGTCAAATTTCAAACAAAATACATGAATTTTCAACTAAATTATTTAATTTTAAAGTCAAAAAAACGAATTATCTATAAAAAGTTGATTTTTTTCAGCGAAAAATATGAGTTTTCGATCAAAGAGTTAAACTTTCAACCAAATAGTTAAATTTTTAACCATAATTATAAAACCTTGTTGAAAAAATAGTATTTTTTTACAACCAAAAAGATTAAATTTCTACCAAACAAGGTCAATTTCCAACAAAATATGTGAACTTTTAACAAAATTATTTAATTTTATAGTCAAAAAGAGTATCATCTACAAAAAAGCTGAATTTTTAACCCAAAAATATGAATTTTCAACCAAAATTTTAATTGGCGACCAAGTAGTTTAACTTTCACTTACAGTTTGGTCAAAAATGCAATTTGGTCAAAAATGCAATTGTTTGGTTGAAATATGAACTGCACATATTCATAGGCTTAAAAGTCGATTATTTCACTAAGAGTTGAATTACTTTGTAAAAAAATACTGTTATTTTCAACAAGATTTTATAATTATGGTTAAAAATTTAACTATTTGGTTGAAAGTTTAACTCCTTGATGGAAAACTCATATTTTTCGCTGAAAAAAATCAACTTTTTGTAGATAATTCGTTTTATTGACTTTAAAATAAATAATTCGTTGAAAATTCATGTATTTTGTTTGAAATTTGTTTTTTTTGTATATCATTAATTTTCTTGGTCGAAAATACATTTTATTGGTTCAAAATTTAACAACTTTATTGAAAATTTATTTTTTTCGATTAAAAATGATTTTTTTTTATCTGAAAATGTAACTGTTCTAAGATTGATTAAAAACTAATCGTTTTGATCTGGAAATTGAACTATTCAATTTTTGGTTGAAACTTTATCCTGTACATTGTATTAGTTAAAACACCAATTATTTGATAGAAAATTAATTTAATTTGTTAAAAAGTAAACTTTTTGGTTGAAAATTGATATATTTTGTTAATTGTATTTTTTCCTAAAATTAAAAAAACTGTAAAATAAAAAAATTTTCTTAAAATCTTCCGGATTCTTTTTTTTTTAATTTTTGAAATGTTTCCAAATACTCACTTAAAATTTATTTGTCAAAATAAAAAATCATTTTCAATGTTCTTAGCAATCACAACAATTTTTGTTATTCTTTTTAAATACTGTACAATTCTCAAAAAGCTTATTATTTTTTTAAACCTGCAAAAGTCTAAATCGTGTTTCAAATTATTTGAAATAATTTCAAGTTTTAAATTAATTCTGAATCTTTTTTTAAATGAAAGTAGTAGCGTTTAAACTTTATATTCAGCTCATTACAAATTAACAATTCAAGGTATTCTATTTCGAACCATTCTGTTCAAATTTGTAGTTTTTAACAGTTGTTTGTAATGGATTGTTTTAAATGAACGGTCAAATATTGCTGATAATTAACGAAATCTTCTGTTTTTAATTTTAAAATTTAAATTGAATTGGTTAAAAATAAAAAATTTTAGACTGAAATAATATTTCAAGTCATAATCGAAAACAAATAAATTAATTTTCTAACAAATAATTGGTGTTTTAACTAATACAATTTACAGGATACAGATTAACCAAAAATGGAATAGTTCAATTTCCAGATAAAAGCTGTGATAAAAAATTGAATTAAACGAGGAAAAAAAAAAACGAATTTTTAACGAAATTGTTAAATTTTCAAGGGAAAAGGTGAATTTTTGACCAAGAAGATTAATGTTCTATAAAAGAAACGATTTTCAAACTTACCCAATATATACGATTAATTTTCAATCAATCCTATAATAGTTACATTTTCAGATGAAGATAAATCATTTTCAACGTAAAAAATTTATTTTCAACGAAGTTGTTGGAGTGTCAACCAATAAAATGAATTTTCAGCCAAGAAAATTAATGATCTACAGAAAAAGACAAATTTCAAACGAAATACATGAATTTTCAACGAAATTATTTAATTTTAAAGTCAAAAAGACGAATTATCTACAGAAAGTTGAATTTCTTAAGTGGAAAATATGAGTTTTGAATCAAAGAGTTAAACTTTCAACTAAATAGTTAATTTTTCAACTATAATTATAAAACCTTGTTAAAAAAAAGTCTTTTCTTGACAAAGTAGTTCAACTCTTAGTGAAATAATCGACTTTTAAACTCAAGAAGATGTACAGTTCATATTTTAACCAAACAATTGCATTTTTCACCAAAAATGATACATTTTTAACCAAAAAGATTAAATTTCTACTAAAAAAGGTCAATTTCATTTTAATAAATTTTTTAATTTTAAAGTCAAAAAGAGTATTATCTACAAAAAAGCTGAATTTTTAACCTAATTTAAAGGCGAATAGTTGAATTTTCAACTATAATTATGAATCCTTAATGAGAAAAAATTAATTTTTTTACTAAATAGTTCAACTTTAAGTAAATAATCGAATTTTCCACCCAAAAATTATGATTTCAATTTTTAACAATATAGTTGCATTTACAAAAAAACGACTTTGCAACCAAA
>NC_046658.1:71883953-71897961 GCF_010883055.1 Belonocnema kinseyi
ACGAAAGAGATGAACCTTCAAATAAAAGAAATAAAAATTTTAACAAAGTAGTTGAATTTTTGATAGAAAAGAGGACTTTTTTTACAAAATAGTTACATTTTTTACAAAATAATTAATTTTTCAATCAAATAATTGAGTTTTTATCCAAACGAGATGAATTCCAAAATCACCAATTTCTTTAATTTCTTTCAAATGCGGATTAAGATTTAAATAAGACTATTATAATATAACATATTTATAATCGTATAATTAATAATAATGTATATATATAATAGTATTAATGTTTATAGAATTTATATTTTATACTTAAAGTAACGTAACCTCAAAATACACGCATTAAAGAGGCGCGCGAAGTATTCAAATCATGAGAAACGCCAGGTTCAGCATCGAAATCTGGAAATATTAAAATCCCAATCTCTTCATTTTATTTCAAAGCAGATAGAGATATAAATAGAACCGCCGAAGTGTTCCGACAGGCAATCGTGCACCTTCGAGTTTTCAAATTCAGAAGAGGAGAAATGGGTTGCGCGCGCAACCCAGGCATTATATCGTCTCCTACCATATTCACACGGACATAGACGTGTCATAGTGTTCGACCACGTCTCGTTTCAGATCTGGGATCACTGCTCTATTTCTGGTTATCCTTTGAGAGGGCGTCTTCGGGAGTATTATCTTCTTGGACAGATTTGGCTCGTACGTATTTGAGGATTTTTCGCCTCCGTTGTTTGTCTCCGCCACCTGCTCTCCTTGATGCTCGCATACCAGCTGATCCACCTCCTCGATTTGCATGGGATTGCCTTCAACGAGAATTTGGTCTCCTTTAAAGGTGACCTGGAAGCCGGCCTCACGGAGCTTGTGGACCTTATTATTTAAGGCTCTTCTTTCTTCTCTTTCCTTCTTCGAGCGGTCATTAGCGATTGCAAGATTGTATTTTTTAAATTCAATCACTTTACTGAAGACAAGTTTGACCCATCTGGAAGCGATAAATTTAATAATGATGGGGCGGTTGTCCTTGATTTTGCCGATTCTGAAAGCATCATCAATTGCGAACTCTGGAATCTGTAGGCCCACTTCAGTGAAGATTTTTTGGATGTTACCTAACAGGTCTTTATTTATCTTGTCGGTATCATCAAGTTTGAAGAGTATAATATTCTTGGATCGTGATTGATTGCTGAGATAAGATAGCTTTCTTTCTGCTTCCTTCATCCTATTATCAAATTCACAGGTCTTGGTATTTATTGCTTTGAGCATTTGTGTTGAGCCGTGAACCTCAGCACGCAGCTCGTTATGAGAAAGTGTCAATGTGTTTATTGAAGACATTAATTTCTCCCATCTCTATTCCTCTGTGGTAGACAGTGCGTCTGTTGGCATTTTGGTTACCTAACTATTAGTAGACACTTAGTAATAATATCTGATTTTATCACTGGAGAGACACACTGAGAACTTGAGCGTGCCCTTGAAAATTGTCACCTGTCTTTATAGCCTGCACTTCTGCAAGGGTCTGCGTGCACTTTTTCCTTTACCTTCCCATATGCACATGGAAAACACAATAAATACACGGGAAAACCCTTTCACTCAGGCGATATTTGGGCTGAGCAATACCGAGAAAATATCATCCAAATTTGCGACTTCACACCAATAAAAAGATTCGAAACGGGCAAAACATCATAAAGAAAGTACCAAAGTTCACGGGATAAAATAAATTCACAGTGCAAAACTCTATTATTACAAGGAAAAAAGGCTAAAGCCCCCACCGAATTCAGACGATTTGAGGAGCGTCCGTTAAACACGACCGCACGCGCCGACAGCTCAAGCGAAACTCCTACAGAATTGATATTTGAAGTTAAAAATTTATCTTTTGTTGTTGAAAATTTAACCATTTGTTTGAAAATGCGCATATTTCGATGAAAATTCGTTATTTTGGTAGGAAATTAGTCTTCTTGTTTGAAAATTCATCTTTGCGATTAAGAACAAAACTATTAAGTTGCACATTCCGTTTTTTTGTTAAGAATTAAATTCTCTAACTTAAAATTTAACTATCCCATTTTTGGTGGAACACTGAAATTTGGATTAAAAAGTTCAACTATGTATCATCAAATGCATCTATTTTAGTAAAATTTCTACTAATTTTTTTAAATTTAATTGTTTGTGGTTAAATATTAATTTTTTTGACTAAAAAGGAATCATCCTATTTCTGGTTTTATATATTTATATTTTTAATTAAAAATTAATTTTTTCATTTGAAAATTCGTGTTTTTGGTAGAAAATTATTTTTCTTGGTTAAAATCTTATCTTGTTTATTGAGGATTCAACTATTTTCTTTATTTTTTTGTTTGTTAAAAATTAATGTATTTAAGGGAGATTTTAATTATATCATTGAAGGTTGAAAACTGATAGTTTTTTTGTAGAGAATTAATGTTATGGGTAAAAAATTAATCTTCTTTTTATTATTCTTAACATAGATGCCCAAATTCAATTTTTTTGTCTTAGATCGGAAAAAAACGTCTTGAATAATTTACTATAAAAAAAAAATGTTCATCGCTGAAAGATGCTGCTATATAATGTGTAGAATCTGCCTGATTTCAAGTAAATCCTATTTTATTTTAAATACTTTTTATAATATTGTTCTTGCATTGAAAATTGATTTAGTTGAAAATTATATATTTAAAAAAAAAATGATTTTAAATAGAAAATTAATCTTTGTGATTGACAATTCATCTTTTTTGTTAAAACTTTTAATATTTGGTGTCAAATTCTTCTGTTTTAATTAAAATTTTAAATAACCTGTAAACAAACCCTCAACCCTCAAACAAATAATTCCATTGTTTGAAAATTCCCGTATTATGTTGAAAATTTGTGTTTTTTGTTAGAAAACTTAAATCTTTTTGATTGAGAATCCAACTATTTTGTTGTAATTTCCTTTTTAGCTTGTCAAAAACTGATTTCTCGCCGACTATTTGGTGATAATGAGGCACTCAGGTAGATATATTTAATGGTCCAGATAGATCGTTTAAATGCTTTAAAGGCTTTAAAATGTCCTTTCCGAAATTGAAATAAAAAAAGTTCATAAATAACAAGCAGAGAGGCTTAAATTGAAATAAGAATTCGATCATAAAGAACAAGCAGACGCCCTGTATTGCGACGGTACGGGTGGCAATGTGGTGGTAAAGGTGGTGGTAAAGGAGAAGCGTTGATTCGTATATCGACTTCGAATTGTGATTCGATTATTAGTCCCAACAGTGATCCAAGAATACTTGCGCATGCTTGAACTGTGTGGTTGGGATCATTAACTTCAAGAAAACACGTGTAACGTTCTATTTCTGTCTAACTCCCTTTGACTCACGGATGCCTTTGTCGCACGCGTGTAGCTATTTATGAACGAGCATTCGTGACAAATTTTTCAATAGTTTCCAATGCAGTGTAACCCACTGACGCCTCGTGTCACACGCATATAACAATGAAATCGAGGATTGTGAAAATTGAAACCGACTATATCGTTTAGAGATTTTATATTAAGGAAAGCCGCTGAATATGATAACATGTAATAATTGGCCACTTGACAGACTGTCACATGCTCTTAAAGGGATTATTTTAAAGGGAAATAAACTGGTTTGGAATAGATTATGTGTGTAAATAAATTATATTTTTACATTTTTAAACAGAACCATATAAATACGAGGTCTGTTAAAAAAATACGCGGATTGAGGTCATAAAAAAATGTACTTTATTTGGAAGTTACACTTCTGGGTCTCCTTCAAAATACTCTCCTCCCCAACGCACACACTTATCCCAACGATGTTTCCACTTGTTGAAACAGTCCTAGTACGCTTCTTTTGTGATGGCTTTCAACTCCTTCGTCGCATTTGCCTTAATCTCAGAAATCGTCTCAAATCTTCTTCCTCTGAGGGGTTTTTTAGTTTTGGGAACAAGAAAAAGACACAAGGAGCAAGGTCAGGGGAGTATGCGAGGTGGGGAAGAACAGTAATCGAGTGTTTGACCAAAAACTCACGAGTTCTGAGTGCTAAGTGAGCTGGAGCGTTGTCGTGATGGAAAAACCAGTTGTCACTTCTCCACAATTCTGGCCTTTTGCGTCGGACGGGGTCCCTCAGACGTTTCAGTACTTCAATGTAAGTCAATGTCAATGTAAGTCTTGGGGACGTTTGACCCACCCATTGGGATGATTGGACCGTCGTTTCAATGTCATAACCATAAACCCATGATTCATCACCGGTTATAATTTGTGACAAAAAGTTCTCATCTTCATCTGAACGATCAAGCAGTTCCTGAGAAACCCGGACGCGATTGGCTTTATGGTCGTCGTTCATCAGGCGTGGCACAAATGTCACAGTGACGCGGTGCATCTTCAATTTTTCGGTCAAAATCTCGTAACAGAATCCAACTGATATCCCATACTCTTCGGGAAGCTCCCTAATGACCAGACGACGATTTTCGCGCCCCAGGGTGTTGATTTTGCCAACATGTGGGTCGTCAGTTGACGCTGAGGGACGCCCAGGACGCTCATCATCGTCAATCAACTGTCGGCCACTCTTGAAACGTTCATGCCACTTGAAACATGCAGTACGCTTCATGGCAACATCACCGTAGGCCGTGTTGAGCATGGCAAATGTTTCAATTGCAGATTTCCCGAGTTTCACATAAAATTTCACAGCAATTCGTTGCTCTTTCAAGCTGTCCAATTTACAATCCGAAAAACAAAAAAAACACTCTTTACTTAAAACCGTGTAGCTTATCAACAAATGAAGATATCTGCGACAGGAATACCGCGTTTTAAACAGCTGATCTTGTAGGGTCTTGGTACCCTCGACCGAACTTTTGCTTAGCACTACTTATAATTTGAATACTGGAACCTACAATCTGTTGTGATGATCGCGTATCCCGCGCTCATCTAGTTATGGGATGATGTAGAACTCAACCCTTTTTGCATGGTAAAGAAGAACACCGCCTTACCATAAAGGCCTAATCGCTAAATTTAAAATTATATTTCGCAATTTCTATTATTGTTCTCAAACTCTCTTATCTTTCTTTTGGCAAAAACGAGACAGGCGTGAGACAAGCCGAGAAAAGAACCAGAAAGCCTGTTTCTTTTCTCGGGTAAATGAATGCACTTAGAGTAAGATAGCACATAAGACCTTACTGAATAGTTCCTATAGATGAGATAGATTGTCTGAGAAACATTTTTAATTTATATTGTATTTTGTCTAAAGTGTTCACAAGTATGAAATTTAACACTCTTAAGAATCTGTCTCTGGAAAATGTACTTCTTTTAATAAAAGGTTGTTGCTTCAAAGAAACTGACACTCATTCAGTCATAAGAAAGCTATTTAATTAGTTTTTCTACGGAAAGAAGAGACCAAGACGCTAAAATAAATATTCCGTCAACGAAAACTGAAATCGTTTCCCATAGTTTTTTTTAAAGGAACACTTATGAAATAAGAAACTTCTCGAATCTCTGGTGAGTTCCGAGATAGTTTCACTTAAAAGTCTCATAGTACATTCAAGCCCTTAGTAATTTAAAAGCTAATAAAATATATAACAGAAACCAATTTTCATTCCCTTCTTTCCTTGGTCAGACAATTATGGTCAACTAAATCGTTGGAGCAACCCTAAGTGTCAAGAGTCAAGGCGCTTCAAAAATCTCAAGTAGGTACGGATAGACATGACTCGAGGGTAGATAAGAGCAATGGGATGCTGAGATGCATGGGAAAAGTTAAGAAGGAGGTCTCATTTTCATTCAAATTTTGATTGGTTTTCTAGAAATTAGAGACCCTCCCTAAAAGGAGGACCCAGAAATTTGATTGGCTTAAAAAATAATCTTCACTAGAAACCCTTGCTCTGGAACCTCGGAGGCTCAAAAAAGAGGAGACCGATTCTTGATATGAAGGGCAGAATTAGACTAGCTTTTGATTAGAGAAGTCGCTTTTTCTCTTTTCTCTTTCGCGAGTAGCTTTTCATATTTTTAACTCGACATTCATTACATTAATTGTATAAAATAACCTTCCTCTAAATAAACGATAAAAGTGGACGCTTGTGATTATTTTTCTGTTTAAGCCTGTTATTTTTTTTACTCACCTATCTTCATAGGTCTTAAATTTTTTAAACGGATCCACGTTTACCTTTCGAGTCCAGCCGGTAATATCGCGACATATATAGAGGACGCGATACCCGGGTTGTGACAATTTTTGGTGACAGCGGTGGGATTCTAAAAAAATATATATATATATATATATATAGGATGTGAAAAAATGAAAAAAAAAACAATTAAATTGTCAGACAAGTGAGTGATTTCAAATAAACAACGTCGTCTCATATGCAACAATGCCACATGGCGGAAATTGAGATTGAAGATTCTCAAAACTGCTATCAGATCTTCGAAAGAGAAGTTCCTGAAACAGTTCCTGCATATCTCCAATTACGTCGGAACATCGTCCAAAGAACTGTAATATTATACAGGAATCCTTCACGCAGATTGATTAAAAAGAGAATCCTCAGGAATATCACGAACTTGCGAAATTGGGGTGCGAACGATGGAGCACACGTTATGTAAAACGTTCTACTTTTATAATAAATAAAAGAACCCAACGTTTGGGGCGGTTATACGTGAAGTGTAATCCACCGTGGGACCAGGGCCAACGATTATACAGGGGTATAATCCATCGCTGGACTAAGGACAAAGGACAACGGACACTCGAGCTGCATCTGGACCAGAGAACAACCTCTCATCGAGAACTGAGCAAAAGAGCCATCAGGAAGCCGACAAAAACAAAATTCAAGTGTTAGTGCGGGAGTGATAGAAATAGACTTTTTTCGCAAATAGTGTTTGAGTGATTGAGTGACGTATGGAACGAATCAGCAAGTAGTAAGTCTCACACCTTTCTTTTGTCTCCTTTTTGCCATAAAATTGTCTCTGAAAGAAAGAATAAATAACAGGGGAAATATTATGTGTACATGAATGTATTTGGTTTCAAAATGTTGCCCTTTAATGAACCGCTCGTGTGCGATTTTATCCCATTAGAGAGCCATCTCCTCTTTACAATTTACGATAACGAGGAAAGACCCGTTCAATTTTTTGTACCCCGTAACCTTCAGTGCCAAACAGAGGCTAAATTAATTAAATTGACTCAAAATTCAAAGGAAGAATCATATAACATATGCAAGATTTTCGTTAATGAGGATATTTGGCAATTCGAGATCTTCACTGGACACGAAACTTTAATTTTTTTCGCACCTTTCTATGAAAGTTGTACCTATTTTTAAATTCTTAATTTCTGTTTAAAAGAATGTTTGACTTTAACAAAGTATACCTCTGTTTTGTCATTTTAAGAGAAAATAATTGGAAAATAAGGGTGATTCTTGAAAATTATTCAATTGAAAAATTTTTAGTGCCCAGAAAGATTTCTAATTCACGCAAGTTGATAATACTTGAACGTAATTATTCTGACGGTTTCACCAAGTTGTGCAGAATAAAAGAGTGGAAAAATTGTTTGGAGATCCGCACTTTCGATGAGAGTTACGCAATGACGTTCTTTTATCCTCAAGGAAATTCCGGACAGGTCAAATAATTAAAAAAAAAAATGTTTAACGGATCGGTGCATTATACTTGTACAACTAAACTAACACCTAGTTTTTGGCATATAACAATCTTTTTGAACGCCCAAACTCATTATTTTCTTGTACCTAAATTAGCCAACCCCTCAAATGAAGCAAAATTTATTGAAGAAACGCTAAATAACAATTTTTTCAAAATCTGTAGCCTTTTGTTTCGGGCGAATTACCTAGAAATTCTTGTTTTCGACGGCGTACGAACAGTTAGTTTTTTTGCACCCATGTAAATGAAAGAATAAAAAAATTTTTTAATAAATAAAGACAGCAGACATTCTTTCTTTTCTCTCGAAAACAGCCAAGTTTGGTTATAATAAGTAGAGATAATAAATCATGCCTCACATAGAAGATACATTTTTGTGCACTACCCGATTCATTAATGATTCAGGATGGGAAATTCGAATTTTTAATGGGCCATGGACCTTTTATTTCTGTGCACCTTGTGAAACCGTTACTACAATCTTCCCTACACCTTGCTTGAACTTCGAGCAATATTACAACAACAACAATCTAAAAGTCTGTACACTATCAGAATGCGAAGGATATTTGAAAATTTGCACTTTCAATGGACACGGAGTTGCCCTATTTTTCTCCCCCTTGTAATTACCCTCTTTCTCGAATTTTCATCATAATGTTACTTGATGACGTCACATATGATTGTCAAAAGTTTACCTTTCCTGATCATTGGTTGATAATTTTCGTCACTAAAAATAGCGTATATAAATTCATAGTACCTTTTGGTCCTCAAGACCCTATTCGTGAACTAGACTAAGATTTTGAATCATACACTGACGATCTGTTATATGAATCAACTAAGTATTATAAAGGAAGGGTAAGAGCATTTGAAAATTTATGGAAAATAACCTTAAAATTTCCTCGTTATCTTGCTGTATTTGTCGCCCCTTTTTGCCATAATTTACATTTATTTTAAAAATAAAAAAAATAAATAAAATAAAATAAAAATGGAAGGGGATCATAATCATGCAATTAGTTCTGTCGATCTGTCTGAAGATCACAGTTATGCCAATCTTAACTCCTAAGGTGAAATTCTCTCATCACATTCCCAAAAAAGTGAAAGAGATGGTATACCCCAACATACCTCGACAGGACCATTAATCCTGTACGCTTTGATCGAAAATGGAGACTTTGTACCTTATTCCTTTAGAGAAGACAATATAAAAAATACTAGATCGTTAGCCTCAGATAATAACTCGGAAACCCTTATTGTCAAAGAAGCGTGCCCCCTTGATGACCCACAAAGTAACTCACAAATATACGTTAGCATAAAGCTTGCAGCCGACATGGTACCCACCTTCGATGGTAAAGTACCACCAGTTGTATCATTTATTCGTGCCTGTAAGTCCGCCGAAAAGTCCATTCACCCGGGTGATAAACCTTTTCTTCTAACCATCATAAGAAATAAAGTTGTCGGAAATGCCGATCTTTATTTACAAAATAGCTTTGAGCCAGATACATTGGATTCACTGCTTGATACAATTCGTACTGCATTTAGTCCTCAAAGAGATCTGAGTCAACTTCAGGCTCAGATATCAAGTGTGGTACAATCGGAAAATGAATCTGTCTTGCAGTACGGAATCTTAGTCAGTGAATTCCTGAGGCGTATTCTGGAAGCAATTAATGAGGGTTTTCCAGACGAAGCTAAAGCTGGAATGAAATTAGGCGTAACACAAAACGCCGTTTCATGCTTTATTCGAGGTCTGAAAGAAAAAATAGAAACAAGGATGCAAAATCGCCGCGGAAGCAATTTACAAGCTGCGATAAATTCAGCGGTTTCAATAGAAACCGAGGTAGAATGTTTAACACACTTAAGAAATCCCATAAAAATGGTTCAGCCCTACCCTAGAGCACGCCCTTACATACGCGATAACATTCGCAATAGGAATGAACATCATCGCATAAACAAAATTGAAGGTTCGCGAGACCGATCAGACCACACATATAAATGTTACAAGTGTGGAAAATCGGGACATTTAATAAGAGATTGTCCTGAATGGGGAAACATATCCTCGCAACAAACACAGGCATCAAAAGTCATAGGTCAATGTGGATTCTGTAAAGGTCCTAACCACTACGAGGAAAACTGTCTAGCAAAAAGAGGGTTTGATGCTAGGACAAATTTTCGGAACGGATCCCAGAAAGGAGTGAAGGAAAAAACGAGCGTATCATGTCCTCAAAACGCGTGCCCTTCAACGTCCAATCACGTTGGGTCTTTTGCACCTTCAGCTCCACAAAAGTAGATAAAAACCCTGTAATAACAATAAATGAAAACATCTTCCAAGATTGGGCTGCAGAGTTTCTCGTGGACACTGGTTCCGATCTCAACCTAATAAAAGAAAAAGTAGTTAGTAAAGACGTATTTCTTGATCAAGATAAAATATTTAATCTTGTAGGAATAGGAAAGGGAGTAACAAGAACTTTAGGAGAAATAAAAGTACCCATAAAAGGTGAATTAGTCAATTTCCAGGTGGTTCCTGAGAAGTTTAAAATTGTTCAGAAGGGAATCATAGGAGTAGAATTTTGAAGTCTCAGGAAGCGACCTTGAAATTTAAGAGAAATGCAAGTGGAGAAATGATTTTTGGGTGGAATAACCATTCCTTTTGAAACCCACACCACAATCAGGTTACTAGCTCGACACAAAACTTTTGTTACTCTTCCTGTAAAAGAAAAGGTTTTAAATCAGGATATATGCCAAGGATCTGGGCTGGATCCAGTATTTTTGTGGGAGAGGCCTTAGTAACTTCAGGAAATGGATTTGCCAGGGTTTTTGCAATAAATGCCACTCATGAAGATACCGAGATAACTCTGTCACCCTTAGAACAAATTTCCATCCAATTTCATTTGCCAACAGATATGCTTGGCAGCACTAATGTAACTACCCACAAAATTAATACTTGTGATGAAAAAGTTGTAAATGTTAAACAGTATCGCCAAACTCAATTCGATAAGGAAGAAGCGCAAAAACATGTAAAGGAGCTATTAGAAAATGACATAATTAAACCTTCCAACTCTCCCTATAACTCTCCCTTATTAATAGTTCCCAAAAAACCCGACTCCCAGGGAGTAGTAAAAACGAGAATGGTTATTGACTATAGGGCATTAAACTCGAAAACTATCGGCGATGCCTACCCGTTGCCTAATATCTGCGATATATTGGACCAACTAGGCGGCGCCAAGTATTTCTCAACCCTAGATCTAGCTGCTGGATTCCATCAAATGCCAATGGATCCCGAATCTCAGGTAAAGACCGCTTTTTCTAGTACATATGGGCATTACGAATATAAAAGAATGCCCTTTGGATTGAAAACTGCTCCTTCCACATTTCAAAGACTTATGGATCAAGTCTTGTCTGGTTTGCAAGGTCAAGAGCTTTTTGTATATATGGAAGATATCGTCGTATATGCAAGCTTACTCGAAGAGCATTCCAAAAAACTAAAGAAACTCTTGGGCAGACTTCAAACCGCAGGGCTTACACTCAAACCTGAAAAATGTCATTTTTTACGAAAAGAAATTACATACTTAGGTCATGTAATTACACAAAAAAGGAGTTCAACCTGACCCGCAAAAAATTGAAGCTGTCAAAAGATTTCCCCGCCCAAAGACACGTAAGAATGTCAAACAGTTTCTTGGCTTAATCGGGTATTACCGACGATTTATACGTGATTTTGTTAAATTAGCTAAGCCTTTGACCATTCTTACAAAATTAGGCATCAAGTTACATTGGGACAAACCCCAACAAGAAGCGTTCCAAAAATTACGGGATTTGATTATAACATTCCCAATTCTCCAATATCCCGACTTTAGTAAACCCTTTATCGTTACAATTAATGCTTCAGACTACCCTATGGGGGCTATTTTAAGTCAAGGAGAAGTAGGGGTAGATCTGCCTGTTGCATTTGCATCAAGAACATTAAACGATGCAGAAACTCGGTACGCAACAATCGAGAAGGAACTTCTAGCGATTTTATTCGGTTTTGTTTTTTTTAGACCATACCTTTATGGCAGAAAATTTACCTTGATCACTGACCACAGACCTTTAGTATGGCTTCATAATGTAAAGAACCCTGGTTCCAAATTAGTTAGGTGGAGTTTGCGACTAAAGGAATATGATTATACCATTATATATAAACCCGGAAAAGTGAATGCTAATGCAGACGCTTTATCTAGAAATCCTGTGGAAAGACAAGAAAGTTGTGAGTTCGGAGACACCAAAACGGGGATATCATTATTACCGACTATTCTAAATAAAAGTGAATTAAATTCCAAAAACACTGATACAAACGAAACTTTCAGCCTTAGAGATCGAGAGCAAATGCTTACTATTGACAGCACTGTATCGGTTCTTGATTTGGATTTAGAGATTCACTTATATGACGACGATTTTAATCCTATTAATCAGTTAACAAATAATGCCTTTGAAATATTTTCTGCAAAAATTAGCCATAATGACAAAAACTTGACTAACAATTACAAACAAGACAACGTTTCTTCAACCTGGTTACAGGCACTGCCGATAGAAATATCCGCACGTGTTGCAAGTGAGAAACAAAACTATGAAGACTCTGGTAACAACCGTGAAGAGAAAGAGTCTCTCACCTGGTTACAGGCACCACCGGTAGAAATACCCGTATGTCTTGCAGGCAAGTGGCAGGATTTGAAGAGCCTCTGTGGCCAAAGCCTATGTGGCCAAGTTCAAAATGAAGTTTCTTCAACCTGGTTGAACAGTATCCGCACGTCTTGCAGAAGAGAAACTGAACTCAGTAGAATCCGAAAGTGACGGATACGAAATAGCTGAAGAAGAAAGTACATGGGTTCTAAGTGAATTCAGAGTAGAAAATAATAGGGATCTCACTTCTGGTCAAGCGATGGTAGATGCGCATTTGCCACTCGCTACCCAGAATGTGAGAAAAGAAGAATCAGGGATGAAAGAAAGGGAGAATAAAAATGGTAATTATCTCACTGAGTTTAAAAAGAGAAAACTTCAGACAGATAACGACTATCAGAGGCTTCACACAACAGCCCCCGTCTTGGTGTTAAATACTTCTTATATACGCTATGTAAAAGATCCTTATTTAAAGGAAAATTACAACCTAGTGCATTTTATCTCACAAGACTGTAAATTTACAACAGAAGTGAGTAGAAGTTTAAAAAATGAAGGACTAGTTAATTTCGAAACTCTTCTATCGACTCAGCTTCAATTAGGACACACGGTAGTATTCGAAGAAAATGGGAGATTCATATTTCATTTGGTCGCAAAATCTACTTACGACAAACAACCTTCATTAGAAATAATTAGAGAATGCTTTCAGGGACTTAGAATAGCTATGGAAGATATAAAGGCTAATTATTGCACCATTTCTAGAAAAGGAAATGGTCTAGATAGATTACCTTGGTCAGGAATAGAAACTGTTCTAAAAGAAACTTTCAATGCGAGCGATATAATTATCTTTATCTGCTCCAATGAATTAATAGTAACCGGTTTTGAAGATCGTCAACAAATTATCAAAGAAAGACACTCATCCGCGACGGGCGGACACATGGGTATTGCTAAAACCTATGCCCGAGTGAGAAAGAGATTCTTTTGGGAAGGCTCAAAACAAGACGTACAAGAATTCATAAAAGCTTGTGGATCCTGTCAGAAGAAAAAATTAGTGCGACAAAAAGGAAAAGAACCTATGAAGATTACCGATACAACACGAAAAGCGTTCGATAAGATTCAAATTGATATCGTAGGACCCTTTCCAATTACAGAACAAAGTAATAGGTTTATTCTAATGGTGCAAGACTGTTTGACAAAATACTCAGACGCCATACCTTTAAAAACCATTGACTCGGTCACCGTCGCTTGTGCCCTAGCAGAAAATGTGATTTGTTGGTTTGGTTGTCCTAGAATCATCCATACTGATCAAGGCAGTAACTTTCTTAGTCAAATAATAAGATCCTTCTGTCAAATCTTTAAGATCCAACAAATCAAGTCCACTGCCTTCCACCCTCAATCCCTCGGTGCTCTAGAACGAAGTCATCACGTTTTCATTGAATATTTACGCCATTATTGCGAAAATAAAAATTGGGATAAATGGTTGAAATTCGCCATGTTTTCTTTTAATTCCTCCGTTCACTCTGCAGCTAAATTCACCCCTGATAAACTTGTTTTTGGCGAAGATCCGAGAATTCCGTCTGAATTTGAAACTGGTGAAGTTGCAATTACCTATAACGAATATCTAGATAATCTGTTGTTTAAGATATACGAGGGTCAATCTACCGCTCAAGAAAATATCAAGCAGGCAAAATTAAAATATAAATTCTACTACGACCGAAAATCAAACATTGAGAATTACGAGATCGGAGAATATGTTTACTTACTGAAGGA
>NC_046658.1:71898061-71904567 GCF_010883055.1 Belonocnema kinseyi
AATCTTTTATTTAAATGATAAAAAAAAGAGTACCATTAAATAAGTAAAGAGAAAAGTAAAAGGATTATAACCTTTTTCTTTTCTAAAATAAGGGGGGAGGTGTGATGATCGTGTATCCCGCGCTCATCTAGTTATGGGATCATGTAGAACTCAACCCTTTTTGCATGGTAAATAAGAACACCGCCTTACCATAAAGGCCTAATCGCTAAATTTAAAATTATATTTTGCAATTTTTATTATTGTTCTCAAACTCTCTTATCTTTCTTTTGGCAAAAACGAGACAGGCGTGAGACAAGCCGAGAAAAGAACCAGAACGCCTGTTTCTTTTCTCGGGTAAATGAATACACTTAGAGATAAGATAGCACATAAGACCTTACTTAATAGTCCCTATAGATGAGACAGATTTTCCGAGAAACATTTTTAATTTTTATTGTATTTTGTCTAAACTGTTCACAAGTATGAAATTTAACCCTCTTAAGAATCTGTCTCTGGAAAATGTACTTCTTTTAATAAAAGGTTGTTGCTTCAAAGAAACTGACTCTCAGTCAGTCATAAAAAAGCTATTGAATTAGTTTTTCTAAGGAAAGAAGGGACCAAGACGCTAAAATAAATATTCCGTCAACGAAAACTGAAATCGTCTTCCATCGTTTTTTTTAAAGGAACACTAATAAAATAAGAAACTTCTCGGATCTCTGGTGAGTTCCGAGATAGTTTCACTTAAAAGTCTCATAGTACATTCAAGCCCTTAGTAATTTAACAGCTAATAAAATCTATAACAGAAACCAATTTTCATTCCCTTCTTTCCTTGGCCAGACAGTTATGGTCAACTAAATCGTTGCAGCAACCCTAAGTGTCAAGAGTCAAGGCGCTTCAAAAATCTTAAGTAGGTACGGATAGACATGACTCGAGGGCAAATAAGGGCAATGGGATTCTGAGATGCATGGGAAAAGTTAAGAAAGTGGTCTCATTTTCATTTTAATTTTGATTGGCTTTCTTGAAATTAGAGACCCTCATTAAAAGGAGGACCCAGAAATTTGATTGGCATAAAAAATGATCTTCACTAGAAACCCTTGCTCTGGAACCTGGGAGGCTCAAAAAAGAGGAGACCGATTCTTGATATGAAGGGCAGAATTAGACTAGCTTTTGATTAGAGAAGTCGCTTTTTCTCTTTTCTCTTTCGCGAGTAGCTTTTCATATTTTTAACTCGACATTCATTACATTAATTGTATAAAATAACATTCCTCTAAATAAATGATAAAAGTGGACGCTTGTGATTATTTTTCTGTTTAAACCTGTTATTTTTTTCACTCACCTATCTTCATAGGTCTTAAATTTTTTAAACAGATCCACGTTTACCTTTCGAGTCCGGCCGGTAATATCGCGACATATATAGAGGTCGCGATACCCGGGCTGTGACACTGTACAAACTTAGCGATACTAAGCGGTTTCTCCTGAAACCAACTCGAGCCGCGAAATTCAAACAGTTCGCGTATTTTTTAAACAGACCTCGTACGTAATGTCGGTGGGTAACGATCACGACGCAGCCTGTTTATAAGTTTTGCAATGTTGTCTTCTTATTCTTTTAATAGAGTTAAACATGCTACAGAATCGTGTTCTTTATTAAACTTTTCGATTTTTTACGCTTCCCGTTTCTATGAACTTTTTTTAATGTAATGTGCGCGCTAGACAGCTTTAAATAAATTCATATATATTATCACAAAGAAATTAGTAGTTTTCCCCGATCGATTCAGCAAATATTTCGACAAATCAAAATATTTTCTTTGACTGAAATATGTATGTATTTATATTTCACTAATAGTTTTCTGCGACTCACGTTTTTCAGTTTTTTTTTGTATCTGGGATATCCTATAACTATTTTTTTTATAAAAAAATAAAATCTTATATTTTTTCTCAAAAACTAAGCGAGATACTGTTAGTCAGCTACAAAAGTCGTATTCAAAACAGGCCGTTCTTTTTTTCGTGGATCTTCAGCGAGAAATTTAGTTGGAAAATTTTTAAAAATAATTAAAAAGATTTTTAAATTTCAGGTCGATTGAAAGCCCTAATTAAAGCATTTTTCTATAAATAGAGACCGAGATAGCAACAAAAAAAACTCAGAAATCAGATAACTAAAAAAAATAGTTTTTCTATGATTCGAAGAACCAAAATAATGTCAACGATGATAATACTTCAAATAAAAATATTATTCCTAATGACAACATTTTTAAACTTAGAAAAAATATTTCTTTTATTAATATTTTTTTGCAGTTGAATTTGATCTTACTATCGTTTCTTACCAATTTTCGAAAAATGGGTGAATGTTAATAAATCTTTTCGATGAAAAGATTCTAAACAACTACTGTTTCCAATATTAAATGAATCTTTTTCCATGGTTGTAAATAACAGTGAAGGGTGTGTTGAAAATTAAATTAATTACAATTGAGTAACTCTCCTGAAAACAATCATCACGTTGAAAGAGAAGGTGAAATGGGACAACATGGTTTGAAGTTAAAAAGAAGGTTGAACCAGTAAGATCAACTTTGTCAGTATCGCATCGTTATATTTTTAAGGTAGAAGTTTTAACCAGAACTATGAATAATTTAAATGATTTCAATTTATTAAAAAGAAAATGTTGTTTTTGGCAAAACAACTTTTTTTGGATAAATATTTTTCAATGCCTGAAGAATATGCGACAGTTTTTTTAAAGTTTTGATGCGATGAGTAATGATTACTCATCTTATTAACCACAGACATATACCATATACCATAGATCATATACCATAGACCATATACCATAGACCATATAACATATACCATAAATCATATGCTATAGACCACTTACCATAGACCATAGACCATAGACCATTAAAAAGTGTGTAGGGTCACATAGATCCAGAGTGTTCTCTGTAATCGAAAAAACTCTTTGCTGTCATATATTCCAAATCGATAGAAGCTATAAATTCGCTAAACGAAGATAAAGCCTATTCATGAAAAAATGGGAAAATCTTGTGTTTGTTTTTAAAAATTGTTTACATAATTAACAACTACTGTTATTATGAGAAACATGGCATAAATTTATGGACAAAAAATTTGTGGTCTTTCTTGAAAAAAATCAAAAATAGGTTTAAAATAAAAAAATAATGGTGAAATAATTTCTTTATGGAAAAACATGATTTTTGTCGTAAATATGAAAAAAGCGTTTCCAAATACCCCACAGAAAAGGTAAATTGGACAACTCTAGTAGAAGTTTCTGCAACGTATACACAAAAAAATGTCGGTATGCATGTGACACTCATTCGATTCCTACTTTACACTTAGAAAAAAATAATGTCCCAGCAATTAAATAATTTTATTGAACAGTTTTTGTTGTTAGTATCAAAATTTGGTTGCGACTGTAAAACGAAGTTGGAGTTACAATAGTAAATTGTGTATCAAGGGCTTAAAGGCGGCTATTTTAACAAGCGTGAAATTGCTACCCCAGACAAAATAGCCGTACGCGCTTGATGCACACGATAAATTTTTGTTGTTCTTGACCATTTTTAATTATAAGTGAAAGAAACAAATAGTGCACTTAGCAGAAGGAAAACTGTACGGGCCAGCGATGCAATTTTTTAAAAGATAAATATAATTTTCTCCATATTCTCACTTGCGTGGTGCAGTTTTTATGTATCTGGCGTACAGTTTTATGTATCGGGCGTAAAGTTCGATGTAGCGGGCGTAATGTGTCATGTCGGCCTGTCGGCGAAGTGCGGACCGCGTTTTCGTTATGGTGGATTCGAGCGAAAATCACCTCTCTAAATTTTGATCTAATATATTATTTGCAGTTCTGTCAAAGAAAATGAAGTTAAAAAAATAGTTGTGTTTGTTTCGATGAAAGCTTAGGAGGGCTGACGTCGTGACCCAACAGATTTGAAATGAATGGGGTCTAGATGTACTAATAGATGTTTTTCAGAGTGAATGATTTGTACATTTTATTATTCGTTTTATTTAATCTTTAAAATCCTAAAAACATACTTGAAAGTAGTTTAAAAAGTACTTAAAGTATCTTAAAGTATTTAAGAGAAATCTCTTAATTAATCACTCTTTCAGCTAATCACCGAGTATTCCAAAAATTAATTATGATTATAATTAATCGAATTTTCTACAAATCAAACAAATTTTATTGAATCAGTACATTTTGTGCTTCCAGATTTTTTCTCATATGGAAAATATTTTATATTTTATTTTAAAAATACATTTTTTCCATAACAAAATAATTGTAGCTCTAAAAAATTGTATTATTCTAACAAAAGTATCTGAAGATCAATTTAATATTTTGGTATATTGTAACTAAAATACTCTATTTCTCACATATTTTTTCAACTTTTATGTTTGGACTAAAAATTATCCTTGAATTTTGAATAAATAACTATTGTTTTCTCTTTAAAAACGCATTCAATAACCCTTTGTTTTCGATAAAAACAATGTAGTAAAATTGATAACACAGGCACACAAAAAAAAGTGATCTGTCCGGTAGACTACACTACCATATCTATATGTTTTTGGGGTCACTGATTTCGAATCCGGGGTCCAAATAACCCAATCAGGTCATAGTTTCCCAAAAAATGTAAAAAGAGGCGTAAAAACGACGAAAACAGCGTTTTTTCGTGTATATTTTGTATAAAAATAAAAGATTTTCATGTCCGGTCGACTTTACAACCATATCTATATGTCTTTTGGGCCACTAAATCTGAATCCGGGGTTCAAATAACTCTATCAGGTCATAGTTTTCCAAAAAAAGCAAAAATATACGTAAAAATCAGGAAAACAGCGTTTTTTCTTGTATATTTTGTATAAAAACAAAAGATTTGTATATCCCGTCGACTTTACAACCATATTTATATGTCTTTTGGGTCGCTGATTCTGAATCCGGGGTCCGAAGGGCTATGCCAGTTTAGATTTTACCGTAAAAAGCATAACTATAGTCGAAAATTGGTCATTTCGAATTTCTACGCTAATATTTGTATTTTAAACTCACGCACACCTCAATCTTAAACATACAAAGCCCAAGTGAAAGAAGCCATAATTCATAACCCTAAATCTGTCAAGCCCAAACTCAGAAATTCTTAAAACACATATCCTGAATTCATACAGCGTAATAAAGCGCAAATTGTCAAAAATGACAGCAATTCTATCTGTTGAAAATGTAAAACTTCTGCCGCGTTTTACATAGGTTAAATAAAGGTTCAATGATCGATAGACCGATCAAGCACTTCATATTTAAGAGGCTGTAAACATCCTTCTTTTCCCTTAACTTCCAAAGACCTACGAACTCTCGGCAATCCATCTCATAAATCCTTAATGTACTCATCAATACCCATGAATTCCAAACCACACTGAGAGAAATCGGTAGAGATTAATTCACGGAACGGCTCCTCGATCTAATAACTAGCTTTTGCCGTGAAAAGACAGCAAGGAATAGAGATACAAGGTCACGCTTTCGTGCGAGAACTGTTTTCTCAGAAGCTTCGACTTGAGAAGGAAGGTGTCGAAGTTTCACGCGTTAGGCGACGCACCTTTGCTCGTTCAAGTCTCCAGCTCATCGCTTTTAGATCAAACAACAAGAAATAAAATCGAGCGCGATTTATATTCGCGTGGCTATTTATATCCGGTAACTATAACAGTGATCCAACGATCCAAACAGTTATGGGACGTAAACAGCTCGCTAATTCCAACCAGTCAACTACTTTTGAAGCACATCAATGCCAAAAAAATTCAGATGCATTTTGCTATATATGTGGTAAATTTAATGTGCCAGTAAATCGTAGATCATTTAGTGATGACCTTATATCAATGTATGAAGACTATTTTGGTATAAAAGTCCAAAACCAAACTGCAAACTGGGTTCCTCATAACGTTTGTGGTGCATGTTTTCAGTCACTTACTCGTCACAAAAGTAATGAAGGCAATAAGAAAACACTCAAAATTAGAAAACCAATGATATGGAGGCAACCTTTGCGAGAGGAAGACTGCTACTTCTGTATGACCAATCTTAATGGAATAAATAGAAAAAATAAAGGTAGTGTCAAATATGCTGATGTATCTAGCGTCACAAAACCAGTGGAAGATAACGATACTTCAAAAACCTTCAGGAAATTGTCAGTGAGCAGAGAGACCACTCATACGGTTGAAAACGATGACGAAATTGATCGTAACAGTGACGAAAGTATTCTGTAAAATGATAAATATGATGATTATGACGAAGATGGTATTGAATATGATGAATACAACGATGAAGATGAAGAACAGTACCTTCCACATAGCGAAAACCGTGGTGCTCCAGAGTTATTTACGTGGTCAGAATTTAATGACTGTGCACGAGATCTAGGACTTGCTAAAGATGGTATGGAATATTTAGCTGCCAGTTTCAAGAAAAAAATTTGTTTGCTGAAAAAATAAAAATAAGTTCTTGTAGGAATAGAGAAAAAGGTTTTAGACAATACTTTAAATCTGAAGTTAATGAAAAG
>NC_046658.1:71904667-71932316 GCF_010883055.1 Belonocnema kinseyi
GGCGAGGGGACTCACGCTAATCTAGCACCCCAACGTGAGAGGCAAGGGGAACTCACGCTAATTCAGCACCCCGATCTAGAAAGACGAAGGGACTCATGCTAAGATAACACCATAACTTGAGAGGCAAGGGGACTCACGCTAATCCAGCACCCCAACGTGAGAGGCAAGGGGACTTACGCTTATCCAGCACCCCAACGGGAACAGAATTTACTACGTCCACGCCGTTGTTCCTGGGTAATGCTGAAAGTAAATAAAACTTGTTCCAAAAAAAGTGTTTTATTTTTCTTAGATCCTACAATTTCCGGCAAGGGGAATCATGCTCATGGAACACCCAGATGGGACTATTGGAACCCCAGATTCAGATTGAGCGACCCAAAAAATATAAAGATATGGTTGTAAAGTCGCCGGACATGAAACTCTTTTAATTTTATACAAAATATACAAGAAAAAACGCTGTTTTCGTCATTTTTACGTCTCTTTTTGCATTTTTTGGGAAACTATGACCTGATTGGGTTATTTGAACCCCGGATTCAGATTCAGTGACCCAAAAGACATATAGATATGGTTGTAAAGTCGACCGGACATGAAAATCTTTTGTTTTTATACAAAATATACACGAGAAAACGCTGTTTTCGTCGTTTTTACGTCTCTTTTGCATTTTTTGGGAAACTATGACCTGATTGGGTTATTTGGACCCCGGATTCGAAATCAGCGACCCCAGAAACATATACATATGGTAGTGTAGTCTACCGGACTGACCACTTTTTTTGTGTGCCTGTGTAATTAATCATTTGGTTATTTATTTTCTTGTTGGGGGGATTCAGGAATTGCTCGTGGGGAAAAATTCAAATTGTTTTTTATTTTTTAAATAAGATTTGTATTTTATCTGATAGTGGTAAATTTTGTCCCTTATAACATTTTATTTCTACCGATAGCCGTTAAATTGCTTATTATGCTTATAATTTGGTGAATATGGATTCCTATTGTTGACAGTTGTATGGAGTATAATCCCTTTTGTGCGTCTGGTGTTTCCTATGCGTAACTGTCTGTTGAATAGAAAATAATGAAAAAATGAAAAAATAATATAATGATAGTAACGATCAATATGATTTTTTCATGCATTAAGAAGTTATAACTTTGTTAAACCTTTATTATCATTATAAATTTATGAATAAATTAGAGAAGTATCATATATTTCCTTTTCACTTAGAACCCCTTTTCTAGTGGTGATTTTACTTTCGTAATTTTGTTTTACAATACGAAATTGTGATTCGACTATTTGGGGATGCGTTTTCATACATGCACTTCTCTGTAAAATATAATAATGGTATCATTACTAATTATCCAACATTACACAATGTTTGGTACAAGAAAAATGTAACTACACATGCAAGTTATTATATGAAATTATTAATTTCAAAATGGTAAATTTTTTGAGGTAAAAAATACACTACAATATTTTTTTATGAGCTGAAACTTGCCCCCCCCCCCGAGAATGTTTCTAAGTACACACTTGCTTATAAATATTGTTATAAATATTGCAATGATGATTACATTCTATGAAAACGGAATACCTACTCATACTCACAGTTGACCCCCAAAAATAGTTTATATTTAATATCTCGAAAGCTTATAAGAATTTTCATCCATAAGAAAGTCAGATTATTTCTTACAATAAGACGCTCAGTGGGGACAACTTTTGACGTTAGGGGTTGCAACACTTATTTTTTACGGGAGTGAATATGATTGTATTGATTTTTTTTATCTAGAAATTTTCAAATCAGTTGAATTTCACTGTATATTGTACTCTCGCTAAGAAAATCAAAAATTAAATTTGACATGTTCGGGGGTTTTTGAAAAAAATGCATTGTTATGGGTGAGTTACCCCTACAGTTAATTTATTGCTTCCTGAGGTTTTTTTGTAATATGTTTTTAGTACATAAGAAATAGCAAACATGTATTTTTTACGTGCAAATGGGCTTATGGTTCTCAGCGTACTACAGTCCGCAATAGTTGAACCAGAGAAGCTGCGTCACGAGGTGCATCTGCTCTGGGGATTTGGCGGACTCCGATCGGTGGTATATAAACTAAGGAGCGGTCCTTTCAGGGGGTACTGGCAAACCCCTATGGAATATCGAGGGCACGAGTTCTCATGCTTTCGAAGCCAAGATATGATCGCCTTGTCGAGGGCTGCATGGCACCAGGGTCAAAAAATCCTTGAACACCCCGATCTGCCCACCTCAATAGAGGCGGACAGGCGGGGGTCATAAAGGAGGTGTCTTAACGGAGACTTTAAAACATCAGGTCGAATCCCATAATATTTCGAGCTGCCTCCTGCATGCGGGGCTCTGCGGGGGGTATTTTCTAATTCCCTAGCTTTTCGTGCGACTTTCGTGTCACCTATTTATAAAAAACAATGAGGGGCTCGTTCCGGGACCCTCCTTCAATCCACCACAGAAAGCGGAAGGCTCCGTAGGGGGCAATACACTGGAAGCGGGGCGAAACCCAACAGGGCTCCTCAGGGGGGCCAAAAGCGTCTGGGGATGCCGCGACTTAGTCGTTTAATGGCTGAGAAGGGAATCTCCAAGATGCAGATTAATTTGCACCACAGCAAAGGCTCCTCGGTGGTTCTAGCCAGACGCATGTCAGTGATGCAGACAGGGATAGCCCTAATCCAAGAACCCCGGTTTTACAGGGAAAGGATTAGCGGTTTGTCAGGGTGTGGCACCATTCATAAGGGGCTGCTAGAAAAAGCGCCAACGGCATGCATAGCTGTCAAGGGTATGGATGCGATTTTGGTTCCGAAGGTTTGCTCCAGGGATCTCACTGTTATCAAGGTGAGGCTCAGGGGTGGAAGCGGGGAAAAACTAGAGGTTGTAATTGCTTCGGCTTATTACCCTGGCGATGCGGATGAATCTCCACCTCCCAGAGAGGTAGAGATTCTAATTCAGCACTGCCAGGAGAACAGGATTCTTCTGTTGTTGGGATGTTATGCGAACTCTCGCCATGTGGTGTGGGGGAGCATAAATATCAATGACAGAACAAGAGATTTAATCGAATACCTAGCGGGCACTGACATGGAGATTCTGAATGGAGGTGATACTCCCACATTGTAGATTAAAAACAGGACTGAGGTTCTCGATCTCACTCTATGCTCGGAGCGGCTGAGCAGTAGGGTAGTGGACTGGAGAGTCTCTGATGAGGAGTCTCTCTCGGACCACAAAAATATCTTATTTCAGCTGAACCCAGGTAAACCAGTGGTTTCAAAAATCAGAAACCCTAGAAATACACTCTGAGACTCATATAAAGAGGAACTCAGAGAAAGGCAAGCAGAATTTCCCACAAACTACGGCAGCATTGATGAGTTAGAGCACGATACGGATTTTCTGCGAAGAGCTCTGACTACATCGTATTAAATCAATTGTCCTACAAGCACAGTTAAGTCTAGGAAAGGAGCAGAATGGTAGATTATGGACCTGGAGAAATTCCGCAAAAAGACAAGAGCGCTGTAAAATAGGGAAATATAACTGATTTGCCTACTGGAACATCTATAAGACGGCTCAGTATGAGTACAATAAAAATATGAGTAGCTATAAGCAGGAAGACTGGAGGGGCTTCTGTGAGGAATCGAAATATATTCCGGAAACAGCAAGGCTCCACAAATTCCTAGCGAAAACCCCGAAAATCCGCCTCGGGCTTATAAGGATCGAAAATGCCGAGTTTGCCGAAGACGAAGAAGCAACGCTGAACCACCTGATGGAAGTTCACTTCCCGAGTTTTCAGCGAATTCAAACCGACCTAGAGGAGGAAGACTGGTGCCAAGAGTTGAGGAGGGCCGATTGGAGTTTCGCCTCAAAGGTCGTAGACAGCAAAAAGTGAGAATAGGTCGTATAGTCCTTCTGCCCCTTTAAATCTCCAGGGGTGGATGGCTTCTATCCAGTGCTTTTACAAAAAGGCCTAGAATTTGTCATCGCTCCTCTGACCAAGTCATTTAGGGTTAGCATCGCTCTAAAACATGTGCCATCGGCACGGAGGGACGGTAGAGTGGCCTCTATTCCCAAACCCGGGAGGGAGTGCTGCACTGCTGTAAAAGATTTCAGACCGATCAGCCTAACGTCTTTTATTCTAAAGACGCTGGAGAGACTGGTTGAGAGATATATCAGGGATAAGGTACTTTTGGCCTCACCGCTGCACAGAGCTGCACATGCTTTTCAGGTACGCTGCTCGATAGAGACGGCACTCCATGCTGGATAGGAAGCATGCAACCCCGCAGAAGACTCGAAACTAGATGGGGTGAAGGCCTAGCTAAAGGAGTAGCGCCACGGGGGTGTCCGCAGGGGGATGTCCTATCGCCTCTGCTGTTATGCATGGTAGTGAATGGCCTCCTTCGTAGGGTTAATAAAGAGGGGATGAATAATATATTCAGGCATATTGCGATGACTTTATAATCCTAGTTAGGGGGGCTCATCTGGAAACCTTGATGGGCTTTACAAGTGCGGCGCTGCTCATCGTAGAGCTCTGGTGCGATAGCTCAGGGCTCTGGGTAAATCCGGAAAATACCAGTATGGTAATTTTCACAAAGAATTATAAGATGCCGAAAGTTGGCGCCCCTGTTTTTTTGTGGCGGGAGGCTGACGTTTTCAGACTCGGTTAAATATCTGGGAGTAGTCCTAGATAGCAAACTGAACTGGACAAAGCATCTGGAGACCCAATGCAGGAAATTCGTCATGACTTTCTGGATTTGTAGGAGATATTTTGGGTTGACGTGGAGAATAGGGCCTAAATAGCTTGCATGGTTCTACTTCGCTGTCCTCAAACTGAGGCTCCTCCATGTGGCTGTGGCCTGGTGACCACGGGCAAAATTTAAAACGATGTAGGACAGGCTGCGACGATTGCAAACGCTAGCGTTTAGGGGTCTGACGGGAGCAATGAGGACTACACCTACATCAGCGATGGGCTTCATGCTCTGCGAAGAACCTCTGAACCTCGCGATAACTGCAAAAGCGGCACATGCTCATTCATACACATTACTATCATCATCGACCCACAATATTAAAGGTTTGTCGCGATGAAAGTGCGCAATGGTTCAACTTTTAAGTAAGAAACCAAAATTCGTGCAATTCACAAATGGCAAAAAGTTTTAAAATTCATCTAGGAATATACTCTAAACTCTTACCGACCCATGATTTTGAGCTTCAGATTTTCGGCTTAAGTTGACATCTGAGCTTACGAAATTCGGATGAAAAACCAAAACAGACCACGGAGATATATCAAATAGGATTTTTTTTATTAAAAATATATAAATAATGATCCATATTTTTGTAAATATTTGTTGAGATAAAAAATAGTATTTTGTAAAAATGTTTAAATTGATACATAATTTCTGTGTATTGCATACAGTTAAACTAGAAATCACGGAAAGGGGCATATTAACAGTAGATGATTAAACCTACTGTAGTTAATTTAAAATAATAATGTATGCATAACATTATTTAATTTAATTAAATTTCAAGATACGATGCATATTAATATAATTTCAATCGAGTTAAAACTCAACATTTCTCTTTACAATTAGCCATAGAATACGAATAAAATATCACTTTTTAAATATTAACACCATAAGTCTGTTTTATTTGGTCCCAAAAAACCCCCGTAAGTGAAAAAATGGGGTTTGCGAGTTTTTGGCGTTAATTAAGACTTTATTTGCGTTTTTTAAATGCAAATTGTTTCTGGTATATAAAAGACCATTTCATACTGATTAGATGTTCACATAAATTGTTTAAACAATTTATTATTGTTTTTAGCAATTTTCTCATAGAATGGAGTTAGAAAGAGGCGGTTTTTCCAAAAATTTTCCACTTGTCCATTTTATATTAAAGGGAAGTGATAGTTCATAAATGTTAACAAGAGTGATTACTTAAACAATTTATTATTGTTGATAATGAGATTCTTATAGTCAAATATTCAATTAAGATAAGTAATTAATTAGAGCCAAGAAAATTACTTGTTTAAACATTTTATTATTATTATTAAGAATATTCTATTTGAATAATGCTAGAAAGATGCCATTTTTCTAAAATTTCTTGCTTTTTGTCCAATTTTCAATAGGAGTGGAGTAATAATGAATTTAAGTGAACAAAAATTCAACAATTTATTATTATTCTTAATAATAATCTCTTTGCTTGGTTGGTAGAATGTTGCGGTTTTTTTCTGAAATGTTCAAATTTTTGTCTATTTTTCATTCGGCGTGACTTAATAATTAATTATATTTAGCAAAAATAATTGTTTAAACAAATTGTTATTTTTTCTGACTATCTTCATTTATAGCAATGTCTGATAGTTGCGGTTTTTCGGAAATTTGTACCTTTCTGTTCTTTTTTCACTTAGTGGGGTAATAATTAATTATAATTAACCAAAAAGTTGTTTAAACAATTTAATATTGTTTTTAACTATTTGTTCTTAAATAAGTGCTAGAAAGTGGTGGTTTCTTCTAAAATATTTAACTTTGCATCGCCTTTTTAATTATGAAGAAATAATAAGTCAACCACAACAAAAAACCACAAAAGGCGAGAGGCGGTAGCTAATTGTATAAGATAGCTTATCTTATACAATTAGCTACCGCCTCTCCCCTTCCCTCCCGCCCTGAAGAAAGAGATTATTTAAAATTTAATTTTCTCTAATGTTTATTCATTAATTGTTAATAATTTAGCAGGGTAAGCAAAGTTAAAGATTTTAAAAAAATTCACAACTTTCTAGCACTTATATAAGAAAAGATAGTTATAAACAATATTAAATTGTTTATACATCTTTTTTGTCAACTTTCATTAATTGTTATGTCATTAAGTGAAAAGGGAAAAAAAGGGAAAAATAGCTGAAAAAACCGCAAATATCAGATATAGCATTATCACTTTTCTCTAATTGAAAAATGGACAACAAGTGGAAATTTTTTTGAAAAACCGCGTCTTTCTAACTCCATTCTGTGAGAAAATTTCTAAAAACAATAATAAATTGCTTAAACAATTTATGCTAAACAATTAGCATAAAAAAACCGCAAAAAAATCATAATTAGCATCAAAAATTCGCAAAACCCACTTTTTCATTTATGGGGTTTTTTTGGGCCCTATAAAACAGCGTGATGGTGTTGATATATAAAAAGCGATATTTTATTCGTATTCTATGGCTAATATTGAAGAGAAATGTTGAGTTTCAACGCGATTGAGATAATACTGAGGATTGCGAGAAAGATTGACAAGAACGTCTGTTTTTCTTATGGGATATATGTGTTCAACTTCATGAGGCTTGCGGCACCTTTAAATATCATTTAAAAAAAATGCATTTATTTTTGTGTGGAAAAAATTAATTAAAAAACGACTTCAAAGCATAATTTTTTTTTGCAGTTTTCACATTGATATGTTGAGAGCGAACACGGCTAAATTTCAAAACATATGTTTGTAAGAAAATGCTCTGAAATCAACTAGGAAGCCTAGTTTTTCTGTTATGAGGATGTACTTGATAAAAGGTTAAATATAGTCTAGAAACCTTGCACAAATTTCCAAGAACATAAAATTAAAATTAATTTAAAAATTGCCGATACATTTCGTCGATTTTTAAGAAAGTCTGACCGTTAGTTAAAAGCCAAGGTTATTATTTGACGACTAGTTAGTACAAAAATTTCCCACTGAAGTGTTACATTTTTTCTATTGGTCTCATTTATTTAGGCAGATAGAATTTTTAAATTATTGTTCTAATGCACCAGAGAATACAAGGCAATTGGGAGAGTACATTTTTTTTATCGAAATCAATAGGAAACTATTTTTTTCTATATTTCGTCTGAAGGTTAAAATAAAAAATAATTCAAATTGCACAATTTATGTAAATTGTTCTTGATTTTCGCATGGAATCTGGTTTTCTTTTGCAAAATAGGAAATAAAGTGAAAAAATCCTCGTAGAAAAGTACGTACTTTTTTTTGTAAGCAAGGTATAGTTTTGAAACTTCGGGAAATGCTAACGAAGGTAATGAAATGCGTTTTTTTGAGTAGATAATTTTGCAATCTTCGTTTTGTGAATTTTTTATTGAATTTGTAAAATTGTTACTCAAAAAAGGTATGCTTATGATCATCAATGCTTTTTTCATTTCCTAAACAGAGGTTTATCTTGTGTAAGAAAAAGGTTATATGTCAGGCGAAAAAATCAATTAACCATAGAAAACATAGGATAATACTAGGTATTTGATCATTGAGCGAACTTTTTATTGGAGTTTTTATTTATTTTAAGACGGTAGAAACAGTTTTGCTTAAAAATACCTCTGTTTTTAAATAGAACATGGTATTAAGAATATACGTATACAAAACATTAGAAAAAAATATTAAACCATTTAGCCGTAAAATGGAAACCCGTATAAGCTTCATGTAATTAAAGCCCCTTAATGGTAGATGTAATACTGGAAAAATTGCGTAAAGTATTTTTTAATTGAATGTTTTGTTTGCCAAGATTCGAAGGGCGTAGGATTGCGTCGGTGCAATTACGCATCTGGTTGCAGATGTAAATATCGACGTGAAAATTCACGTGGACATTAACGTGAATTTATTCAACCACGTGGAATTCTATGTGAAAATATTTTGGTCTAATTCGACGTGAATTCGGCTTATGGATTGGTACCTATTATTATTACATTATACGGTGTACTCAAAACTCAATGCGTTTCAAGTTTTACGAGGTACTTTCTTAGTGGTTTTTTGAGGTGCGTCAATGTTGAAGAAGATTTAAATTTCAATCAGATGTTACGATCCCTTGGACCTTCTTCAGCGAATTGTTCCAGAATGTTACATATTTGGAATACGTTTTTTGTGTGTAATATTTGCAGTTAAAAATATATTAACATATTAATTTTCACGCGGAATGCTCAAAATGTCTATTTGAGGTTTTGAGGAGGCGGAGCCCTAGGGGGCACAAGGGACAATGTGAGAAATCATTGAAATCTGAAACATCTTTTAAATCTACCAGAAGTCATTGCAAAACCTTTAAAATCTTTGGAAGATCTTTGGAAAAATTAAAATCTTTGGGAAATCATTAAAATATTTGTGAAATATCTGGAAACCTTTGCTAAGTACTTCAAATATTCTCTAAATAATTGATCATATTTTTGAAATGATAAGAAAATTTCTTAAATCTTTTTAATCTATCCCAAATCTTTACGAAATATGTGAAATATATTTAAAATATTTGACATCTTGAAAATATTTGGGGAATAATTTGAAATCCTTTAACAAAATATTTGAAGTATTTGATAATATTTGTGAAATTCTTCAAATCTTTGAAAAATGTTTGAAATCCTTGGGAAAACTTTGAAATATTTTAAAAATTTTTATGAAATGTTTTATGCTTTGTGGAATCATTGGGAAATCATTTATTCCTTTGTGAAATATTTTAAATTCATCCAAAATCTTTGTGAAATCTTTGCGAAATATGTGTTAATATTTCTAAAAATCTTTGTGAAATAATTCTAAACATTTTACGAAATAATTGGAATATTTGGTCATATTCGTGAAATTATTGAAATCTTTGTGAAATATTTTGGAAATATTGGATAATATTTGTGAAATTATTGAAATCTTTGGGAAATCATTTATGTCTTTGTAGAACCTTTTAAATGTATCCCAATTCTTTGCGAAGTATTAAAAATCTTTGTGATATCTTTTATATCTTTCAAAATCATTGACTTTTTAAAATATTTTAAATCTGCCCAAGATCTTGGCGAAAGATTTGAAATCTTTGTAGAATCTTTGATATCTTTGGAACATCATCAATGCCTTTGTAAAATCTTTTAAATATGTCGAAAGTCTTAGTGCATTTTAAAAAATCTTTCTGAAATCTTTTAAATATCTTTAAAATATTTGCTAATGTTTGTGAAATTATTGAAATTGTCACGAAATCATTTAAATCTTTGTTCCATCTTTGAAATATGTCTTTAGAAATCTACGAAATATTAAAAATGCTTTTGTAATATAAGATAATATCTGTGAAATTATTAAACTCTTTGGGAAGTCATTTAAATCTTTAAAAAACTCATTGAAACATTAGTTAAATTCTTTTAAAATCTTCAGAAATATTTGAAATATTTTTTAAGTATGTGGTAATATTTGTGAAATTATTGAAATCTTTGTGAAATCTTTGGCAATATGAATTTTACACCTGTATTTATCATTATTATTTATTATTCATTTTTTATTATTCATTGTTAATTTATTATCATTTATGTACAATTTGTATTTAGTATAATATTATAATACTATGTACAAATTGTCTCATTCAATATTATGTCTATTTTCCTGTCCCTACCTAGAGAAAAAAGGCTCCGCCGCTTTTGTTGAAGTTTCACGTTCTTAAAAGATTTTACGTAGATTTCCACACGCAAATTTTCACTTAGTAAGTGTTTTAGAAATGATTATGTAAACGTTTAAAATTAATTTATAATGGTTGAGGAACATGCAATATTTAGAGAACGACCGTTTGAAGGTATAGGTTATTTTTCATGCCATATCGAAATGGTAATTTAAACACCCCTTAACCCCCTTAGACTGCCTCTTCTTCTTTCAGTCTTGCAGACTCACTGTCTGGAATCTATCACTTTACACTTTTCCAGTTACTTTAAATTCTAAATGATCGGCTGTGCCCGAAGAATACCAAATGAAGAAGACGGAGGACAATTACATGCGTACATATAGACAAAAAACAGACTTTCTTATTAGGAACTTTTTTTAAGTCTAGCAAGTTATAATCGCCTAAAATAAAAGGGAAATTTGAACTTTTTCCTGTTCACTTAGAAAGTAGATTAGGTGTTCGAACCAGGTGAAAAAGTTATATATAGTTTATATATAGTCCAATAAGACAATGATATTTTTCATTTGTTTTATGAACTTCTTTATGTAAACCAAATAAAAATATCAGTGTTTTGTCCGCTATATATAAATTATATAAAAAATTTTCACCTGGGAAGCAAAAAATGGAACAAAACTACATGTACATAAAGAAATTTAAACCCATATATTACGTTTCCACGAAACTGCTTCACTGCAGCTCCGATCATATATTAAATGGAAAACGAATTGAACGAGTTCTATCCATCGACTCGTGATTCATTTCGATGAGTTACTTCCATTCCACGTCGCAACACTTTCTGTCCAATGTTTCACTGTATCCTATCCCAGAATATTTATCCTTGATGTAAATTGTTTTCGTAAAAAAAAATTTTCTATTGGAAAAGTAAAAATTTATCTCTGGAAATCAAATGAATATTTCAATAAACGGAAATAAAACACATTATTCTGTCGCAATTGTCCCATGATCAATATTTACTTCAATTAAATATTCGCCATCGAGTTTGGCATTATATTTTTCTCAAAATTTAATTACTTTATTGTAAAATCAAATATAAGTTATTACATAAATTACCTAATTTAAGTTTACTTTCTAAGTTAAAGCTACATTGTAATTTAGGTATTTTACTTTTTAAATCTAAGTAAATCATGAATTTTGAGAGAAAATTTCCAACCGTCATATATGCGAATGTTGGACTAATCGAGGAAAAGTTGGAAACATTTAGAAGCCCGACGCAATACTCGTACACATGTATGAGGGGGATGTTTACAGAGCACTCCCAGTTGTTCTGTTCATGAAATCGAAATCCAAGGCACGTGCACTGTTAAAATGATTTACATAAGACCTATAAGGGCACACGAAATTGACAACTTATATAAATGAATATGAAAAAAATTGTTTACCATCTAAAATTTTTAAAACTTTACGAAAATATAAGTGTGGAAATTAAAAATGAACACAATTCGCTTATAAATTAATTTAGAAAAATGGATATATTATTCAAGCAAAAAATTGTTTGCCATTAGTCCTAATCATAATTATGATGAAAATAGTAATAACCCGTGTAGAAATTGCCAAATGTTCGCCTTATTTTTGATTTGGGCCAGATCGGGCACACAATTTCGTGGTTATTAAATTTGGCCCCCTCTAGACCCCGGCTTAACAGCCAAGCTTGCGAGTAGATGGCGCTCCATTAATTTCGGGGACTAATGTGGGTTGACTCCAAATCGCCCAAGTTTCAATGTAAAGTGTGAAGCGTTAAAAATATTTTAATTATTATTTGTAAAAGTGACAAAATAAGTGGGAAAAAATGGCAAAAGTGAGCACAATACGAGTGCGTAGGTATAGTATACTTCAAAATATTCCTGAATTACGTGTTGAAGACTATAATAAGTAAATTTATTGAGAATGTTAAGATGAAACCTAACCTCGAAATGAGGTTATTTATTTATAAGAAAAGTAACAAAAGTAATATTTCATTTGTTGAATGTGAAAACGAATTAGATCAACAATGACGTCATAAACATATTTATTTTCACGTATTTTTAGGTGATTAAGGTTAATATAGAAATTGAAAGCAACTTTAATTTAGAAATTGAAACCAAAAATATATTGCTAAATACTTAAATGGTTTATCATACATAAATTCTGACTGTTATATTGCGTCGTTTGACTTTTTCCGTTTGCTCGAAAAAAAAAGTTTCTGACATACTCCAATTTTTTCATATCGCCATCTGTTAGATATCCTGATACTTATATTCTCAAATTTCAGTTAAGGAGGTGATATATTCGATTTTAATATTATTTTATTTAAGACTCCTTTTTAATTAAAAATAAAAAAAATAAATTAATATGGGCCCGATCGGGGCCAGGCATAGTTATATGTGAGTGCAGCGCTTGGGCCCCGATCGGGCATCGCGTTTCATTTCGAGTCTGGCCCCATCTAGATAGCCTGATTTGGGCCAAACTCTGCCCGATTTGGCCCCGATCAGATCCAAATTGGAGTTTCTGCACGGGAAGCAAGATCAAGGAGGGTAATTTTATTTTAGATTCATATACAATTTGTTTTTAAATGCTTGTAAAACTCTATGAAGGTAAGTACAATTCGTACAAGTAGTCGTAGATGCTCAAAATATATGTTAAGATTTAGGATAAAACAATCAGCGAAAATAATTATGTCGACAGATTAAGGTTACTTACCTACTTTTATGTACAAAACGTTTTAACGATAGAAAATGTATATAGTATACAATATTATGTTGATAAACTTATTTGATGAATAGTCTTCTTTGGTAAGAAAATATGTGTAAGCTAATGACACTTACAAAATTATTATTTCTGATTTCCTTTCGTCATAGTAAATATTTGTCAGATTTAATTTTCATTTTGGGAAGAACTCTCGAGAATTTCATTTTTTAATACATTTATACCTGAAAATCTAACTCTTTCATTAAAAAATATTTTTAAAATGTAGTGTGATCGGGTGACGTTCAGTTGTGAGAACATTAAAAACCAATTTGTATACTACAGTAGTAAGTATTAAACGTATCAGCAAACTTATTTTCTAATTGTGTGTTATATTATCAAAATCTATAACAATTAAAAAACAAACGTGATCGGGTGAAATTTTTACATATTGAAATGATTTTTCTTTCTTGCCAGCTACATTTTTATACTATAATTAATTTCCTTTTGGTGAGTAAGTTTCTTCGAGACAGGAAATTGTGAATTTTTTTATTTTCACCCATTAAAACTTCAAACTCAAATATATTTATTATTTTTTTGATAACATGTAGCCTTTGTTTAAAATATCATATCTATTCAGGGAGATAAACGAGAAACAGTTAATCAGTCATATTATAATCGTTTATTTTTTAATTCAGAGGACAATGGCAATCGAGCAAAAGAATATTTGATTAATTTGAATTAGTGTTGTTGCAATAGTAAAAAACTTTTGATTATTTGTTTTTCCTGTGTAAAATTACAGTCCTTTTTTTTCAATCTATTTAGAATAGACCGTTGAATATCATATAACTGAAGGGAACAACCGATACCTATTGTCTGACTAAAACCATCTCTTACTACTGGACATTTCAAAAGCATGTCAATACCTACTATTTTATTAATTTTTCAAAAAATAATATGTGATAATAGATTGGAATAAAAAATTTGTTATGTGCTTGGTTCAATATTTCATCCGTTTTTGAGTTATTGCAATTGTAACAAACAAAGATATGAAATTTTATATTTGTCTAACTTTTGACAATTAGAAACAGAAAAATGTGTAAGGAATAGAAAAACTAAAGTTTTACTCCCTTCTCCACTTGAGAAGATGGACAATATACGAATCCGAATCTTTTGAGGGGAGGTTTAAACATCCGTTCTCCTCCTCCCCCCCCCCCTTTCTGGATCCGCGAAATAATTTAAGTGTTATAAATATCACTATTTTAATGTAGGTATTGTACATTATTTATATTAAAAAGTGGCTCTAAAATTGGAAATCGTATTATTTTCCAATAAATGTATAAAATCTTGATGTAGCGGTGTATTAATTCAAGAGTTTGCCCTTTTCTCCCTTTGAAATGAGAATCGTGCCGTTCTCTCGCGACTGGAAACGAAATGTCTTGGCGAGATGTATCTTCTACTTGTGTTTAAATTAAAAATAAAAGGAACTTTTGTCTCTGAATAAAGGAGTGGAGTGAGATCATTCATAATGTCTGACGAGGAAACTCGCTTTTTGCGCTAGAGAAGAAATCTCGAAGAATCTTATCAATATAGATTACATTTCAAGTTTAACATTTGAATTCTGTGATCAAAAATTTTAATTCTTTTTTAATTTTTTATTTAATTAGGTACAAATTATAAAAGTTTTGCCTTATTAATAGCGTTGCTTTAAAGAACTTTTAACCTTTGAACGGTATTAAGGTATAACCAGTTAAGTGGCACATTTTTTAAAAACAGCATCTGCGTATACCAAAAAAACGACTATTTGTACTGAAATTTCGGTAAAATTGTCCCTTTTACGGATAATACTATTCGTACAACAAAAAATGCGGCCATTTGTACCGAAACTTCGGTACACGTAGCTACGGCCTTTTTAAAAAAACGTTATATTGGCTTAAAACTTCTATGAAGCTTCACCGCACATTGCAGTGAAATAAATTTAATTTATAAATTAGATTAGAAATTGAATTTTTTTAATAATTTAGAAAATAAATTTTTTTAATATAAATGCATTGGGATATTATGTTTTATTGTTGAAAAATTGTCCAAGTTAAGATTCAAATTGATTATTTTTCTTAAAGGATTTTATTATTTAATTAAATAGCTTAAGAGCAATAAATAACAATATCCAAATGCACTTATCGTGAAAAATAATTTTTCCAATTTGTTTAGAATATGAATATAAAATCTATATCATGTATTTTTTATACTACTACGTCACTAATTAAGCCCATACAAATATAATAAAACATGTAGACTTTATATAACTTTATAAGCTGAATCGAATAGCCCTATGACATATTTTCTCTGTATACTGCATTTAAAAATTGTTTAAACCATTAAAAAATCAATTTTTTCTTTTGAAAAATGTCTATTCGTTTTTTTGCTATTAGTATTCAAATGATTTTATGACCCAATAATTTGTTTCAAAGTTTGGAAATAATTAAAAAATGGTAATTTTCAACTTTTAAGCCTTATATTTGCCTTGTAACTTGCTTTTGATGTTTCAGTGATATGTTTGTTGTTCATCAGAGTTTGAAAAAATCAATTTAAAAAAAAAAAAAATTTTCTTGGCACTTCCATGGTTGTGATGAAAAATAATTAGTAATTCGCGAAAGCAGAAAAAATAAAAATAAAAGTTAACAGTGCACGAAAAATAAAATTGTATAGATTCGGTAAAAATAATAAACCATATTTTGTTTCTTGATACATAATTATATCTTAATAGATGACTCTAAAAATGCAACAATACTCAGGTTACATCTATAAAAAGAATAAATTTATCATTCATGTACACCTGTTATCCAAACTTTTCTAGGAGAAATATAATATTTTCAGCAAAATCTTTTTCAAGATAAGAAGTCGTCATTTAATTGGCCCGATGAAAAAATATCCGCTCGACGCTATTCACCATGGAACGTTTCCTCCTTAATGAGGCATCATGTTCCAAAATTATAACGAATCAATTTTTGTCATACACAAAATATTATCACTGATATTTTTTATTAATGCTTAGAAAATAATGTAAATAACATTTTTGAACTAATTATAATGCTTGATTCAAATTATATTTCAAATAATGTCTTTTTGAAATACCAGTATCACGTCATTTCACATTCAATTTGTATCTATAATCGTTGAAGTTAATGAAAAGAAGTGCGCTTATTTTCACAAAAAAAATATTTTGAAAACTTGAAACAATGGTTAGAAAAGAGCAAAACTCCATCATCTAATTATATAATTGCTAAAGTTCGAGTTTCCATCGATTTATCGATTTCTTAACGTTAACTCCAATTAGAAATCAATAAAAATCACTATTTTTGCAAAATATTTCTTATGAAATTTCAGATCATCATCTATATTAATTAGTCTTACTATAAAATGAGCATTTATTTTGAAGTGCTGAAGATAAAATAGAATAAATCGTTTAAATAATCATTTATGCTATATTTAATATAATATAATAATACAATATCATATAATAATATATATTTTTGTAAAAGTTTTTATAATTTCTTATTAACTGTTATGGCCAAATTTCTTGTCATTTAACCCCTATGCCGAAGCTATTTCTGTTTAATATTGCATCATACCCATCACAAATATATTCCTTAATCTCTTAATTTTATATATTGATATTTTACTTTTGGTGTATTTTAAAAGTTTTTTTTCTTGAAAATTTTATTCTTCGAAATGGTCTACATTTTTGGTGGAAAAGAATAGTTGTTTGAAATTTAAGCCTATGAATGTTGGATATAGAGTCAATCAACATAAGATGCATTCTTATGAATTCCCAACGACTATAATTAAATGGTAGGAGAAAAGTGAAAACTTTTTAATAAAAATTCATAGACAGTCACTTAAATCTCAAACAAATAGGGGAATGTCGACAGGTTTGTCCATCTTTTTGAATTTTGCCCATGCTGTTTAGGGAAGAATTTGATCAATTTAAGCACGTCGTTGAAAAGGTCTGAAAAAAGGAATACTTTCGCTGAAGATTATTAATTAATTGGGTGAAAAATGAAAAAGTTCTAGACATGAAAAAAAACAAATGCTGTCTTGTTAAAAAGAAGAAAAATCGACAATGCATAAGTTTTACATTTTATCTTCTCTTCATTTAATCAGATTTCACTTTATTAGTGTTTTGTAGCATCTAAAACTGAGCGGCGTTATCAACACCCCGAACGAGAAAAAAAAATTCAGCCGACATCGGCCGATGTAGTTGCCCGATATCGGCCTGAACTGATAAAGCGTTACATGCCGAAATTGGCCGAGATCAGACGAACTCTAGCCGGGTACGCAAGTTAACTTACTCGCAAATGCGCTGAGCTAACCCTGACTACACAAATGGTCCAACATTTACGACAAACACCATTGTCGCATCTCGTCACACCACAACCAAAGACATTACGGGATTGAATTTTCCCCTTATTTTTTTTTTTTTTTGGTTGCATGTTGCAAACTTGTAATGTTATTAAAAGTTCGCTATCACTGAGAAAAATTTTGTTGCACTTGCACATTGGTGGCGCTAGTAGTCAAAACTAAAAAATCGCAGTGGGCCGACCTGAACGACGGGCCAACCCTGACGACATGTCCCTATTTTTTCCATGTAAGATAGTTATGTTCGGACTATGACAGTTATAAACGTTCAACTTTCTGTTCACAAAAAACATTGAAAGCGGTAAAGTCCCTAAAAAAATATAACGCGCAATTGCAAAAACCAGTTAATAATGGTCCAAATACTTCATAAAAAATCGCTGGTGATGCGCTACAATTTTTGTTTTAATTTTCTGAAATCAAAATTAAAATGTTCTTAATATTTGGCCCTATAATTGTTTAAATATAGAGTACCTGAGATTGGTTTTCACTCACAATATATGTGTTATTTTACAAGAAAAGGTACTATTGGTACTATTGACCTAGGATCGACTGTAGATACAGGATCTATCTTTGGAGACCCCTGATCTAAACTCTTAAAGTATCCGTTTATCAACTTTGAAGCACAGAGTTAAAAAATCAAAATACAGTATTTCATCGTGAATGACATATATTTTTAGGTAGAAGCTTGCAAAAAAGAATACTGAATTTTCAATTGGTTTTGGAAAATAGATGACCGTTCAGATCATTTTAGAATTACAGAGGTCTCAAGGACCAAGGGGATTATATTTTTTTTACTTATTTATAATTAAATTTACTCTCTTGTTTAAAGTGACAGTAATTTCGAAGAAAAATGCAGTATCTTTATCCATGGAAAAATTATTTTTTCTGCGTTATAGTTCACGCACTTCCCAATCCGAAAAATTAAAATCGAGATAAGCGGAAGGAATTATGACGAATATTTTGTCACATTTTGACAAATTTTTCTCGTCCAAGCATAAACAGAAGAAAAGTTCCCTTTTCTTGCCATTTCTGTTTCCACGCTAGCAGTTGGAATGCATTCTTCTATCAGAACTGATGATTTATGCCTTGTTCATGATCGATTGTTTTCTTCCTGGAGTTCAGAAAACTTTCATTAGTCGTGAAAGTCAGTCTCTCAACTTCTGAACTTATTGAGGAAAATACAGTGAAACTTCTATGACACGAAATGCTTTTGACCCGAAAAAATTTAAATTCTTGAGAATTCGTATTATAACAATAAGAATATGAATGCACATAATACGTTTAAATACGTTTATAATATGTTTCATAGAACATATTATGAATTTACCTTGAAGGTGGAACTTTGCCTGATAAGGGCTGTATGTACCTTTTTTCTAGCGTATATTGAAACCCTAAAAAGCCGTAACTAAACTCAAAAATTTGATCAAGTAAAATAATTAGAAAAAGGGAAAATACAGTTACCTGTAATTAAATAAATGCCTGTTATGAAGAAGTATAAAAAGAATGAGAAGTAATCCTTCGTAAAATAAAGTTGGTTCTAAAAAGAGTGGTTTGGTATACTGAAAATAGCAGATTAATTAATAAAGACAGGCATTTTCTTCAATTAGATGCAACCTCTTTCCTCACAGAAGTTTCCAATTAAATTTAAAGCATAGCAAATATAGTGTCTGGTATACATCACTTTAGTCAGATACAAGGTTCGTGTTCCTTTACATTATCCAATGTCTCACTGTCTGTATGTTCTGTAGAAATGATTCAGTTAGGGTCCATATAAAAAAATCTTTAAAATGTACATTTGTGAATCCTAGTTTTCTTTGTAGATCAGTCTAATCTTTATAAATAACATTTGCAGAATTTTTGTCCTCTTCTTGTAACATAAGTGCATGTTTTTCTTTTTACTCGGAAGTAAGAGAACCACTTTCTCGGCTTTTAGTGTTTGAATCAAGACTATCAGACCAGCCGCACAATTATCCACAAATAGAAGAACAATTTAATTTTCTCTTTGGAATTTGCAATAAATTTTATGAAGCCAGTTATATAATGAATATAATTTATATAAAAAACATATAATAAACTGGTCATCAACATTTTTTTTATTATTCTCGTAAAGCATCGGTAAAGCCTAGACTTCCTTAAAGGATCGTGGGTTACCTATTACCAACAACTTTGTTTCTTCTTTACCACGCATATTAGCGTAGACCATAACAGTAATATTAGTTTTGTTCATCTTTACACCATGGCTATGTGGTCGCGTCCAATCGCGTACGTTATAAATATGAATCTTTCGAAGTTATTTGAATTTTCGTATTATCGAAGTTTCACTATATTGTGAATATTTTTGAATAAAAATATATACTTGTATCAGGTATATGACCTAGGGCATGGACTTATAAAAGTCATCTCAGAAATATCTCTTTCCTCATTACTTTTGCATTTAAAAGATCCAATAATAATAGAAAATGGATGAAATCGAGGAAAATTAATGTCGAAAATTCCATTTCGACACCATATTGATTCTATAAATGTAAACCTTGCATTCCTCATCTACTTTCTGAAAGGAATTTGGGACATCTCGATCCCGGAATTCAGTATGTCGGCACGTTCTTCTCACGTGTTTTGTAAGCTTCGTGCTAGTCTTTGACAAGTAGGTACTTAAATCGAAATCTTCAATAATCTGTTTTCACAAGTGTTCGAGGATATGTATGTAACACCAGATGTCTATAATTTGAGGCATTTCAAAAATTGAAGAAGTACTTAAAAATAGATATTTTAAGATTTGATGCTAAAGTTACCAAGGGAAAGAAATGAGACAATATTTCATATGACTTTTTCTTTCATGAAAGAGCTTCTTGCAAAGTTAATATACATTTTGTATTCAAGAATAACTTTGAAGTGACAAAACGGTTGGCACTGTTTTCCGTATAAAGGCGCATTTACATAAAAATTCGGTGATATAATTGAACTGCTGTCAAATATGATGGAAACTGAAGCCACACGTGCACAAACAAAAGTTCTGCAACTTTCCCAGCATTTGGCAATAACGTAAATGTACACATAAAAACAGTTTTCGAATTAAGAAAATCTGTCTGGTTTTTAGACAAAAAGGTCTTGTTTCAGGTCAAAAAATAGGTTACGGTCTCCTAACAATAATATAGATAAAATAGTAGATGATAGAGTAGTCAACAGAAAAAAATTGGAATCGTATTTCAGAAAAATTTTGAAACCATTAAAATTTGAACGTATTTCGGTGAAAGTTTCACTCACGTTAGGAGAAAAATTTTAGGGAAATTAGGAGAATAATTTAGTGACGAAGTTATGCAAATTGCTTTAAATATCCTATGACTAAACAAGCGCAGTGATATGACGGTAGTTGATAATTTTTATATTGTACAGTTATCCTTAATAAATCAGTGTACCTATTATCTAAGATTCTTGAGTTAATAATGAATTATTCAAAAACTTACTTGCAGTATCCATAATTTATCACACCACCCAAGAACAACATAATTCCCTGTGGGCGACGGAAAAGGCAATTAATTGACTCGTCACTTGATATTTTACAAATTGATATTTTCGAAGCTATTAATTTTAAGAATTTCACATGAGAATTTAGGTTTAGTTTAAACGGAGAGGGTATATAAAAACTTAAATGACTATCGAATTTTAGTATAGCATTAAGAAAGTGCGACATTTATAAAAATTATTTTGTATGTTTGAACAAGTTAAAATTATTTAAAATAACCTATGCTTAAAATAAAGTCTAACTTTTATTGAGCGAAAATCCCTATCACAGTATTCAATAATTATATTATATATTATATTATTATATTATATATACATATTATATATATTATACATATATTATTATATTATATTTAATTTTATGATTCAACTGTTTTTATTATAATCAAAAAACAGTTTTAACCGATGATAAAGCATAATTGCCAATTAGATGTTTTCTTTTCAAGGTCTTTCAATTTTACAATAGAACGCAACGACTGAAAAGAATCCCTTTTTATATAAACTCATTTCTCGTCTGCCCGCTTAGTATATTTTTTGTGCCTCTTTTTATAAATTTTCTCATGACTACTTCTCATGTGAACTACAAAGACCGCTGAAGGTACTACTCCGTGATAGTGAATAGGATACCAGGTCGCCTCCTAGAGTATACAGATCTTATCCCCGCACGCGGAGCTCTGCGGGGGTGGACCTTTACTTCCCTAGCTACTCGTGGGAATAATATGTAAGAAGAATTAGAAAAAGAAATGGAAGAGTACAACCGGAGAATTTTAGAGAAGTTTGCTGATCCTGCGGACCTTGAAGAGGAGGGAAAAGAAATAGAAGCAAGTGAAGATGCGAAAAGAGTACACAATCAATTCCTTGTGAACAATATGTTCTTAAAAATACGGGAAGAACCCAAGAGGCGCAAAAAATAATACAGAATATTGACACTAAGCCAAGGGTGAACGGACCTGCATGAGAAGGTAGGGCTGAATTTTCAGCAGCCATCAAGGAGGTGGTTGGAGAAGGGGGTAAAGTGCGTGAGCTCGTACCCCGCACCGAGTTCGAGGTCTTAGACCTCGACCCAACCACCGATGCTGAGGAGGTTGAAGCGGCCGTTAAAAGCCACTTCAAAAGTAGTAATGTAGGAGAGGTGAAGGTCAACCTCACGAAAAGACTCTTCAATGGTAATCTCAAGGCTTTCGTGGAGCTTTCAGAAGAGTCGGCGGCGAGACTGGTGCGCGCAGGACACCTAAAGGAGGGGTAGTTGTGCTGCCGAGTGCACAAGAAAACGGAGAGGATGCGTTGCTATCGCTGTCTAGGCTTCGGCCACATGGCAGCTAGTTGCCGGGGTCCTGACCTTGCGAAGGCTTGTTTGAGGTGCGGCAAGGAGGGACATAGGGCTGTGGCGTGTGAAAACACACCTCAGTGCTGCCTCTGTGCCGATAAAGAAGGAACTCGCCGGACAGATCACCAGCCGGGGACGATGAGGTGTTCGACATTCAGGGAGGAGGCTTCGTCGAAGAAGCCTCCTGGACGATTAAGGTAATAAATCTCACCCGGCTGGGATGCTCGCATCGCCCTCAAGTGACCGGTACAGCCGAGCAGCGGGGGGGGGGGGGGCATATTTTTGGCTAGGTGCAGAAAAGAATGCCAAGTAGGTACAATGAGTTGGAAGCCGCAGCACGGCTTACTGGCCTTATCCCCATGTCCTTGCTGTAATGCGAAAGCGGTTCCGAGGACATGGGTTAGCGGAAAAGGAGTTAAGGTTTAGTGGGTAGGTGCCGTTTGATAAGTCCCACACTCACCTTCGTTCCTTGTGGACTAGGCGCCCGTGCGTGCATCTCACGTATATGTATATTATATACATATGCGTGATGTTCACATATTGGGCGCGCAGCCTCCAAAGTTCGAATGTGGTTAGCGCATGAGCATTTTCCGTTTTTACTCCTTTAACAAACAAAAAAAACTACTCCGTGATCACTGTGACTACTCCTCATACTACTTAAAAATACTTTAGACTTTGGGAAATCCTACTGCGGCCAAAGAACCGCCATTCGCCAAGGGCGACTGTCGTTTGTCTCTTTTTGACTGCAATATAAATAAGTGGGGGTGAGCTAGAGAGTCATTCAATAGAGAATAATTGCGAAAATGATTGTTATTTCACGGTAAAAGAATGAGCTTCGTTTGAAAACAAACGAAGGAATTTAGAAAGATCCCTGGATCAGCGGAAATTAATATCCTTGACCATTTTCCATATACCAGGGATATCGTATAGTCAAACCCCTAATAAGTATAGCTATAATAGGGATATTAAGAATAGGTGTCTGAAGCAATTATCAGAAGAGCGCCGGTGCATTATGGGAGCAGCCAAATAAAATGGCGACGGTCTAATCATGAACAGTGACAGTTCAGATTTACTTTGGACAATTAAACGCTTTTTACCACTTAAAATGTGCGCGAATGTTAATATTAAATGGAGTTTATGATGCGGTAATAATAATTTACATTTGTTTCGATTTTAAGCGATAACTATATTGAAATATAAAGAAACGCGATAAAAACAAACTTGACCTCCAAATGCATTACACGGATTTCAGAGAAATTCATTTTAGCGATACTAGACGAAAGATTGGCTACTATAAGTTAATATATTTCTATAAGAACTAAATTTTTTTCTAATCTGAATATAATACAATTATAAATAATCTGTCGAAAATACTAAACTCTCGAACTTAGCAATTTTATTTATTCTCAATTCGTTTTATTGAAAATCTTAATTCTTTTTCTTTAAAAGGTAAAAATTCGTTTTTACTCTTTTATACCATTGACAGAATCATTGCAGACAAAATGTTTGTTTTTCGAATTATCTTGAAGTTATTTTTTTATTTAAAAAATGTTATCGGCTAATGATAAAAAGTTTTAAGTCTTGAAAAACATTTGAGGATGATCATATTTCTAGATATTCTGCTGAAAGTAATTATATCTAGAACAAGAAACAAAAAAAAAAAGAAATTTATAATGAAGTAAAGAAATCAAGTCATTGAAAAAATGAAGTAATATTGAAAATTATGAAGGAGATTTTTTGTAGCAATTTTTCCAAAGAACAATTTAGCCTTCTCATTGCTGTTAAATGTTAATAAATGTAATTCTTTAATCTATGAAGACTTCAAAATTTGAATAATGAATAATTAAAATTTTGAAAATATTTACGTTCTGAGTTTGACAATTAATTTAATATTTTATTATTTACTATTTTAATTTTGAAGTCTTCATATACGATTAAAGAAATTTAATATGAAAAACGAGTCTTGAGACAGTCAAAAGTGTTGTGAATTGTATTCACTTTTTCGTTCATTTTGTCTTCCTATCCCACTTATTTTTACATTAGTTAAAGTTTTAAGAATCCAAAAGAATGAATGAAAGTACCGAAAGCATTCTTGTTAAAGTTAAAACTTCATGTAGTATTTTAAAAATTCAACATTTTAGCTTCGAATCTGCCTTAATTATTCGTTACATTAATTTAATAAAATGAATAATTGAAAATGAAAAAATCTCAGTCAGCAGTCTATAGATATATGCGAATGCTCGTGCAAATGCGGGGCCTCAACTGGCTAAGTCTCTTACGCACGTCTGGGTGCGCATATCCGAACCTAACCAGACTGCTGAGACGGCTGGGACCACTAGCTTGGTTTCCCGAATACTCTCAATACTACTACTAGACTACTAGCGACTACTCAAAGAATGCTCAGAGATCGCTAGAGACTACTACTGAATCCCAGAAGGATTCCAATTGTCGATTCGAGGTAGTAGGCAGGAGAATTAATCAGTGCACAGCCCCTCGCAAAATACGACGCACATCTTCTGTAATTGAAGCTTTTGAATGTGATGTTACTGTTTCTGGTAAAAGTTACAATACAATAAGAAAAAATACTTAAAACTGTTGAACCTTACATTTTTTGACCTTAAACTAAGCAAAAAATTGTCTGGATTCAAGTCAAATTTATTGAAATTAAATAAAAATGTATGATTAAATTATGCAATTCAAATATTTGACGACTTAAATTTAGAATATTGTTTGTTGGATTGGAGTTCACCTCTGAATTTAAGGTCAAAAAGATCATGGTGGAACAATTTAAGGTGCCATTTTTTACTATGAAAAGAGAAAAAATTAACTGATGTCATATAAGTTGGAGATTATAATTACTTTTTTAATTGAAGTAAAATTCCGTGTTTTGATAATAATAAAAGAATTTACCATTTTCCCTGAAAAATTCTTCTAGACAGCTTTTTATATAATCGGCACAGACGTGTTAAACTTAATGTACTTAGCGCTATGGTCGAATCAATATGGTACACTTTCTTGAGCTATTTATCGAACTTTCAGGTTGACCGAAGATTAGAAGGAAATATTCGTCATTCATATAAAGATAATAATTATTCTTTTGCTTTTATGTAACTGTTGCGATAATTTATTACGTTTTTCTTCAATAAATAAAAAATATGCCTGTTTACATTAATATATAAACTCTTAAAGTCGTTAATTTTCTTAATTTCAAGTTTTAAAAGATCAGAAATTCTCTGAACATAAATGAGAGCTTAAGGGAGTCGTGGGAAGTCGTAACATCGCAGACAAGTTTAATGTCTGCAATTAGTTCTTCAACTTCAATATCTTTAATGTAATCCGTATTAATCAATATTCCTACTATACATGCTATCATCGACTCCAGATGCAAAATAGCAATTTAACCGAAACCTCTAACCATCTGCATAACCGCGCTATTTCATTTCGAAAGTAAATTCCACCTTATTGCAGATATTGATTTTCACATTCTCATCTCTATGAGAAGGTCTTCGATTTGATGTGAAAATTGACTTTCACGATGTCTCGAAAGTCGAGGCTTAAAAAAGTGTCTCCAAAACCTCGTTTTTCGACACGTTGTACATCAGCGCTAGCGTGCAAAAATCTTTAGAAGAACAATATACGTATCGATCAACGCGGGAGACTTTTAAGCTTTCACACATACCCACCTAGAATTTCTGAGATTTTTTCGAACGAGTGGTGAGCGATCAAAGTGAGGGTCGCGTACTTTTGATGACGACTTTAGGTATAAGAATTATCTAACATACTCTAATTAATATAGTAGAATTCAACATAATAAAGAAAATGTTTTTTTTTGACATTCCTTAATCGAATGCAGCAATAATAATTATTGTGAACTTATCTCGTCAAAAAATCTGAAAAATTTTAGAAATGTTTTTTCAAGTTTGAAATATGACGAGTTCATGGCGACTTTTGTGACTTGGAAAAAGAATCCTGGTAATAGACTGGAACTTGAACAAACGGCAGAAGTTGTGCTATAGAAAAATTAAAACTAAGTTGCTGTTTCAACTGAGTCTAGAAATTATTGACGAAGATAGTAGTAAGTGGTTTTTTCGAATTAAGTTGGCAATTTTAGTCGGTGCATTGATCTATAAATATAAGTGAATTGACAGGACATCAATAATATAGATGGAAGATATTAATGAGTAAATTCATTCATATTTCCATATTTAACTAATTTAAAACTTAACAGAGTGGAAACTATCCCAAAGAATATTTTTGTCCATAAACAAGTTTGAGAGCGATACTGTTGGTTCTAGCGCTTGACGCTCGACACTATGTTTATTTGTGCACATACCTTAAAAATTTAAGATTAAAGCATCGAAAACTGTAATTTGGTGATTGTGAATTTTCTTTTGTTAAAGCTCCTTCGGTTTTAACGAACACATTCTCATCAAGTATCTCGCGCTTTTTTCTCTTTAACACGATACTTTAATTATTTAAAAAAAATGGATTTCGGAAGAACAATTGAAACAAAAACTTTCTTATAAAAAACTTTCAAAACAATATTAACAGAAACAAACATTTCCCAAAAAACACATTTAAAACCATTTTTCGACTGCAGCTTTGGGGGTATGTCCTCTATTATTAAAACCAAAAATAAATTTTTTTCTATATTCAAGACATAGATGTAAAAGTTTCAAGGTTCCAACCTCTTATTTCACATTTTTGTTCTAATTTATTTGGAATCTTTTGACTTAGGTCAAATTAGGAGTTTTGAAGAGGGACTGGTACCAGTCCGAAACGTTGACAAATGAGCTGGACTTAAAATAAATGAAATTTCTGACCGCTAAGCCGCATAAGTTTTTTTTACCAAAAATTACGCGTCCTATCAAAAAATAATTAATAACAAGTTTTTTTTTTGGTTGCAAAGTTTTTGTCTTCTCATCTATTTTCGCATATTGCATAGTTTTACAGCAAAATAGAATTTTTGATTATTTTTGTGTCATTAAAATTTGAACTTTAAATTTTTCTTGAAAAATTATTTTTCGAAGTTCCAACTTCAAAAAACTCTAGAGACTCGTTTCTTAATTTAGAGGGTTCGTTTTGAGCCTGAAATTCCAGGAATTTGTCTGCTCGTATACTAGGCAGTCTGATAAGTCCCTGAAAAATGAAACACGGAGACGTTTTTTTGACCAAAGTCGGTTTTATTTTTCAACATACTCTCCTTTTAGGTCGATGCAGCGAGTCCGACGATTTTCTAACTTTTTGATACCGTCCGAAAAGTACTCGATCGGAAGGTCTCCAAAATACGCCTCAGTTTCAGCTATGAGCTCCTCATTT
>NC_046658.1:71932416-71939149 GCF_010883055.1 Belonocnema kinseyi
AAATGCGGTCGTTTTTCGGCGATTACGATTTTCAATCGGTCCAATAATGATGAATAGTATGCTCCGGTTATGGTTTTACCTTTTTCAAGATAGTCCACGAATTTTATGCCATGTGCATCTCAAAATACGGAGGCCATAACCTTTCCGACCCATTGTTGCGTTTTTGGACGCTTCGGGGCACTTTGGCCCGGTGGAACCCACTGTTTTGCCTGTTGCGTTGACTCAGGAGTGTAGTAGTGGATCCAGGTTTCATCCATGGTTATGAATCGGCGCAAAAACTTGGTCGGCTTACGTGCAAATAATGCCAAATTCTGCTGGGAAGTTGTCACACGAATTCGTTTTTGGTCCACTGTGAGCAAACGCGGCACCCATCGCGCGCAGAGCTTCTTCATGCCCAAAACTGAATGCACGATATTGCCCACACGTTTCAATGATATGCCTACAGCATTAGCTACCTCTCTCAGTCCAGAAATGAAGAACAGATCTAATACAAGTCTCAAAAATGTTTATGCAACAGAAAATTTTCGTGTTTGAACGTAGCACAAATTTTCAGGGTTTACATTTTCTTTGTATCTCTCCTCAATATTCCTTTGTACACCCTCCACAAACTTACTTCATATGGGGAGGGGGACTTGCAGTTTCAGGTGTGTTCCAAATCACTTAGATAAGAACAATTGTTTTGTGTACTTAGAGAACCTTTTTCTCTATAGTACCGGTTCCACGAATCTTCGGAGATGAACAACTCTATTGCTAGGCTATAGTTTTCATCGCTTTGGCAGCCGCGCCAAGGATCTTCCAGACTGCGAGACGAGAATCGAACGCGCAAGCCAGTAGGTCAATCCTATCCAAAATTATGGCTTAATAGTTAACATAAAGGACAAACAAATTTAAATACATATATGTCTTCTTTTTGGTGCACGTATTCGACTTGAAAATCGTTATTATTGAAAATTAGGTACTTCTCTGTTTTTTCACTCCATTATTCTATTCCGGATGATTAGTTTGAAAAGATTGAATTGAAATTGAGACAGAAATAGAGAATCTGGATTTTGGAGAGAGATTGGGGTTTCGAAGATACAAGACATTGTGATAACATAAAGAAAAAGAAATATGATGCGAATTAACTTGGGCTCATAGCATTGGTCTCTCTGGATTGAGAAGGAGTAAGGGGTGAGTCGAAGGGATGATGGGGACATGTCGAGGGAATAAGAGTCGCTTCTGATTGTTTTCCGATAACGTCGGATAACCGACGTGCCGAAAGAAAAGTGAAAAATAACGAGCAGCCAATTAACCTCCCCCACGTGTCTCCGGTTCAAAACTTTACGACGTTTCATACCCTGTTTCTGGTGTCGCAAAATATATCTTATTTGGTATACAAATGAAATAAATTTGTTGCTTCCGAGAGCTCTCTTGCTTCGCCCTTTTCCAGGAGAACATGGAAATGAATTCATTTTTTAAATCTGAAAGTACAATAGGTGTGTACAAAATGTGTTGGGCTTTTCTTTTGTAGAATATTTCTTGTAAAGTATTTTATATAGCGCAGGCATGATTTGCGTGTTTTATCAGTGTATTTTGAGTTCTGAAAGTAGCCGGTTTCATAACAGGAGGAGCGAGAGCGAATGCGCACGTGTGCAGTAGAATATGGAGGCCGTCATACTCCTAGGAGTATTATGGACTCATAACCTTACTACGCGCATGCGCATTCGCAGTCACTCGTGTACGAGTATACATCAACCTACCCTTCAATTTTAGACGTGATAAACTTGTAAATCATACCTTTGTTACATAAAATAGCATGTGTACCGAAGCGGCAAAGTCTTTTTACGGCCGAGCATTTTCGGCTAAACTATGAAATATGTATCCCTCCGTTTTCATTGTAGAATAATTCTGAGATGATTACCTGGATATCTATTCATGACTTGAAATAGAATCAGCCATTTTCGAATAAATCACCATCATTTGAATAATTTCCAACATTTTCTTAAGTTTTCTCAGTATTTGGAAAGAGAACAATAAATTTCATCGTAGTCCAGGAAAAATAATTAAAAATCTTCACGAGGCATATTTCATAGACGACTGATTCTGTAACTGGAAATTGACCTGCTAAACTAATTTGAAAATGGATTCGATTATTAAACCTTTTAAAATAATAAAAATTTATTTCAAATTGAAAGGAGCAGTTTTATGATGGGAAAAATTCCACTTTCTATATCAAATTAAAACTGTTTAAACCTATACAATTTAAAAATTAAATCATTTTAAATTTTTAAATACTTGAACGATTATAAATTCAATACACTGAAAATCGAATGGACTAACATACAAAATTTAAAAATTAGACCGTGTAAAATTCAACAAAAAAACTTTTTTATTAACATTATTCCAATTTTTTTGAAGAACAGAGAAGGTTCCTTGATTCGAAAGATTTTGATTGACCTATTTATATTTTGTTAAGTCGCCTTCCTCATTGAGGAAGAAAATAAATTTGCTAATTAATGATAATGAGGTGGAGAAGTGCTTATGCATCATAAAATTGTCATTACAAACAAAGTGGAAATACCCAATATCAAATCCACAGCTATTTTTCAAAGGAAAAATAAGAAAAATGAAGAAGCTATTAGGGGGTAGAAATATATTGTTTTTTATAGCTGTATAAGAAAATTAAAATTTTGTTATTTAATTTGTAACAAGGTTCGTTCAATATCAGTTTGTATGATTCTCCTAACTAAAGCAGCTGCAACGAGACAAGAAACTAGTAACGGCCAAGTAGTGCAAATTTGAGGGTGTCCGGTCTTAGGGGATTATTCCCATAACAAGCCCTTCACTCTCTTAGCATAAGTGCTTTCTTCACGTATCGTATAAGAACTGATATTTTCGTTACCACTCCCTCACTCTCCATGTTACTGCCATACACTGGCCTCCCTAGAATAATCACCTAATGTAGTATGATACAAGTAGCCTCCCAAATAAATTAAGAATGTTCAATAGCTACATAATCTCAAAATTTAATTGTAATTTAAATAGTTTATGAAATAAAAAAAATACATGGTTAAATATAAAAAATACTGTAATTTCGCTTCGAAAAACAATCGTAGTTTTGAGTCGATTTTTATCATTAATATAAATTTTATTCTGCTCTCAAAAATACTAACAACAATTTTATTTGTATGGTTCTTATTGAAACAAAGTTAAATTTACATGAGAGAAATTGTTATTAACTTATTACATAATATTTTGCTATCCATTTTAGAATATTCAGGAAAGGCGCATCGATATTTTCAAAACTTATGTAAAATAATGAAGTTTAAACCCTTAGTAGAAAAAGAATAGATGATTTTATTTAAATGATGCTTCAAACCTTTTTATGTTTAAAACAACAAAAAAGTCGAAAAATGATCTTTATTTTTTAATGATTTTTTCGGTTTAAAAAAACGTCACTTGGGACATTTCATAAGAGTTATTTCTTTAATGATTAGAGATTTCCATTCAATATGATTTTTTCAGTATAATATTATCAGTAGACCATTTTCCTTGCTTCCGGATGTATTAGAAAACGATTTGTTAATATATAATTATCGTCAAGTGAATATTTTTGATAATACACGAAAAAATTGATTTAAAACCGGAGCCTTATGTTTGTTTGTGTTTCAGGTAACTTACTTAATTTTTTAATTATAAAATATGTTAAGTTTTTCGATAATTAAATATCAACCAATTTTGTAGACATAAGCGTCAATAGTAGAACGGTTTCACTAATAAAATTTACATAAAACTGATAAAAAATAACAATTTTTTTTTGCTAATTTTCTTTGCATTTAAAATTGTTTGAAATTTTGATCATTTTTCTAGTACATAAGAAATCGAGAGGAATGATCTGCAGGTAACATTCTGCTGAAAAAAGTATACCGAATGGAAATCTCTAATCATCACAAAAATAAAGTATGTTCATTTGCCGACAGGCGTCAAATGCTAAATTTAAAAAAAAATTTATTTGTGATAACTTTAATAGGTGTTCCAAATGACGATCTGAATAATTTTATATTCATTCGTTGTTACGAACAAAAAGCTCGTTAAAACATGAAGATCGTTTTTCGACTTTTTAATCACTTTTCAAAAAAGGCTTTTTTGGACAACCATAATACTTATATGCATAGCTATAGCATATTCCTAACATTTTAATATAAAATTAATCTAAAAAAATAGCCAATAATATTTTAAATGTGGAAGATTGAATACAAATTATGATTTTTTCCACAGTGGAATAAAATGTGAAATAGTTATAATGTTAATTAAACAATTACAGATTGAACTATATTTTTCTAAGTTAAACTTAGAATATTATTTTAACATTTGTTTTATTTAAGAACATTCCTTCACTTTGTAAACTATTTTGAAGATTTTAGGTTATTTGGTAGGTAAAGGCAAATTTATCCGGCATTTTTATACCTAATCAATATAAAGCTGTGTTAATATTTTAAACTTTTGCAACGTTTATTCAAGGAATTGTATCGTTCCGTACTTTACACTTTAAATTTTATTCATATTACTATATTAACCCTCTTTTAAATAAAAGCGGGATTTTTACTTGCTTAAGAAGGTTGTTTAAATCAACATCTAGGAAACTTGTATTCAAGCGCGAACAAATAACTCGACAAGAGGATTTTAATGAAAAAAGTTTGCCTGTTAAATTAAAAAGTGTCTTTCCAACCTCCATTTCATTTTACGCTTCAATAGTTAATAAGAAAATACACTGTTAGAATCGTTCGAAAAATTCAGACACATTTAGTATACTAAAGTAACTAATACACTAACTTGTATGGTAAATTTACAAAAGTATTGATATTCAGAAACGCGTTCGAAGCGGAGAAAGCATACTAAAATGCGGCAAATGTTGTGCTTATGGGCGGTAATGCTCTGCAAAAGATTATCAAATATTTTTATATTAACTTCACTCATATTTTCTTACTATTTATATTATTAGGACAAATATAGACTCAAGAAATCAAAAACATTTTTTATCACTTTAAAAATTGTAGTTACAGTAAATGAAAATTATGAATTTGTAAGAGAATTTTCTTGACCCGATCCGGTTATCGTGGGTCGTTTCAGATCCATGATTTTTTTAGTGAGTGTCTACATTTTCGGGAGGTGGGTGTGTTTATTACTAAAAATAAAATACTTGTTTAAATTTGTTTGCAATATTTATGATGTGCCGTTAAAGAAGTAGTATTCAAATGTGTATATAATTTTCATCAGGTTTCTGATTAATAATTGAACGTTTTAACATGCCTTGGGTCTGAAGTGACCCACGATAACCTTGAAAGGCGCTAAAGAAAGCAAAAACCTGATCCCATTAAACATGAGATTAAAGCTTTATACAGTTACCGTTTTTGACATTTCTGCTCCTGTTTAAGCAAATGTAGAAAAGGTTTCTGCATAAAGCTTTAGTGACGCCTCTCTGAAAACTCCTATAGAAATTTATAAAAATGTAGAAGGTTTTAAATTATTGTTTCATATACACTGCTTTACGAATGCAGGTACAGTGTAAAATTAATGTATATAATCTGATCACTGAATCGTATACTGTATGGGCATATTTGTTGAAAGTACTATACATATACATTCACTGAAATTCATGAAATGTAAATAATCGATCATACGGAAACATTTGCGTATTCGAAAATAAAAAGTCATTTTTTTATGATCTTATACCTTGATTTCTATTGCATATTCTCTAATACTATTTGACGATAATGGAAGGGATCACGACACATTTTTATGAAACAGAATATTGATATTCAATTGAGTAGAATGTCGTAATTGTGCCATGTGAGCTTATATTAACAGGCAGCTGTAAAAATCATTGTATTCAATTATTATTTTTACTTGAAAAGCTTTAAAAAGCTTTAATTTTTAAGAGCTCAATTATAGTGAAATGTGACCAGCTGGTGACACTCTGGATGAATTGTTTATTTGCTAAAAATTTTAGTTTAAATCAAAATGTAAATGAAGGCTTGGTAAAATGTAGCACGCTTTAATATTAAATTGCATATAAATATGTCCGGGAAATAGTTTTCAAAGCAGTGTATACAAAATATTGAAAAACCGGCGGTGCCCTCAAGACATACGCCACTCGTTTTTAAAACAATTATCGTACAAAAAAGGTGTGAAATTTGAGTCAGCGAATTAGTGTGTCGATAAGAAGGCGTCTGGAGGGAAAAAGTTTGTATAATGATTCATTATGAGCAATAATTTTAACTGGTCCGAGAATTCGTAACCGCCCGAGTAAAAATGCTTCGACTTGATTATGTTTTAAGTTCGTCTCCAAGACATCGATGTCTGGCTGCGTCTCAAAACTGAGTCGAGACATAGGCCTGCGTCTTACTTCTTACTTCAGTTAAAATGGCGTTTACTTGTCCCAAGTCGAGCCTTGTCTTGGCTAAAATGACGTTCACTTGTCTCAAGACAAGCCTTGTCTTGGCTAAGATGGTCGAACCTTTTTCGGCTCATAAATAAGAATAAAATTGATGGATGAAAAATTTGTAATTATAAAATTAGTTATTTTTAAGTAAGAAATTCAGAACCTGTGGGTCTGAACGAGTATACCCTTAAAAATCTTCTTCAAAAATATAAAAATTGTAAGTTTCTAGAAGGATCTCCTAAGCCGTACGTAAAAACTAACAACATTTTCGATACCACCGTGAAAAAAGTATAATAAAATGGAAATCCGTAA
>NC_046658.1:71939249-71949167 GCF_010883055.1 Belonocnema kinseyi
AGAGATAGTGGCAATAATGTAAGGCAAAAGAGGAGTGGGCTCATGGTGTCGCCCTGAAAGACACCTCTCTGAAACGTGACCTTGTTAGTTGTCACACGATATATATATTGTATAAAAATATATAAGATTTTTTATTCATTACAAAGATTAGTTTTTATGACTGCCAGAACGACCCTTTTTGTTAGGATAGGTATACACTCGAAGTTATAAACCGGTCGTGTTTTTGTATATATTATATATTTCGACTCAAGAGTTAAATTTATGTCTTCAAGACATAGAAATTTGTCTCCAAGACATAAATTGAAGCCTGGCTCCGTCTGAAAACTGTGACATGCTCAAGTCGACCTTCTCGACTTCAGCATGTCTTGATTGGGGGGCAATTCAAGTCGAACTCAAGTCGACGCATTTTCACTAGCGGGGGGGGGGGGGGCAGATTAGTGACAGGATCAAGGAAAATTTATTTTAAGGCGAATCAGTCGAGTTTGGAGTGGAAAAATGTAATTTGACTTTAACGATTTTTTTCAACTTGTGTCCAACTTTTATGGTCAGTCTTATAGCAAAAATATTTAAAAAGTGTGTATATCAAATAATAACAGCCTCTATTTCATACAATATGGACTCTGGACCTACCGATATAAGCGGCAGAGGCGCCACTATACTGATAGTTGTGGAAGTATTTACTCTCAATTTCTCCCTATTGTACGTTTTCTATTTATTTCTTCATCGGAAACAAACATAAACATTTATAAGCCCGATCACGTGCTCTGCCACTAAATGGTTCCAAAAGCCTCTTTGGACCTGCCCTTGACAGGGGAAATGCACTATCATTAAAAGGTGCACAGGTTTCAACTAGTGTTCGTAACAACTGCTCGAACTCTTCTACGCATGCGTCGCGCTCGTTCTCTGATTCGTTGTTGTTCGCGCGCAATTTTAAATGCTAAAAAATAACATTTTTATTTTTTATTATGAATAATGTCATTTCAACTTATATTAATGTTTATTAGAGCGATATTAATGAATCTTGATAAAAATAAAAAATTTAAGTGCATACTGTGTAAATAAAAAATATCCTTTGTTACTCACTTGTATTTTTCTTGCGTATTTTTCATTATTCGAAAATTTTGTTATTTAAAGTTTATTAAAATATTAAAATGCTTTGGCAATCTTGTTTTTCAATAGAATTATACTAATTATTATAAAAATATATATATAGCTAAAACAACCATAACACAGTATGCACTTAATAAATTTTTATTTTTATCAAAATTTCTATAATATCGGTCTAATAAACATTTATATAAGTTAAAATGACATTATTCATAATAAACAATAAAATTTTTATTTTTTAGCATTTCAAATTGCACGCGAACAGCGACGAATCAGAGGCCGAGCGCGACGCATGCGTAGAAGAGTTCGAGGCACTCGATACGAGCACTGGTTTCAAGACTACATGTTTTTAAGGTCGCTGAATCCGATTCGGAGGTCCAAAAAACTCCAGCACATCAGGGCTCTGATATAACCTCGAAAAACCTTATACAATTTTTTTTATTCCAGGGTTCCGATCATCTTCATTATTGATTTTAGCTAAAGTCAAACCGTCGAAGCATTAAATAGCTTGGATCACGAGGTTTCTTGAGGTTATGTCAGAATTCTGACGTGCTGGTGTTTTTGGACCTCGGATTCGGCTTCAGCGACCTCAAAAACATATGGTAAACATGGTCTGACCTCCAGGCCCGAAAATTTTTTTTGTGTGGTTGTGTAATCATTCAAAAGCAATCCGGAAATTGCTGTCATCATGATTTTAGTATTAAAAAACAACTACTTCATTTATACTTACGAAAATTAACTGGTGTCTTGACCTTAAACGAGTTTTGAGCCATTTTTTAGCAACATTCAACTTTCAGTAACCATTTGAAAAAACGATTGATCTATTGAATAATCTCCTCAATTGTGTTTAATGGATATTAGATGGATCAGATCGTATTTGAATAAATACTTTCTAACAAAGCTCATAAAAGGCTGCTTACCAAGAGCAGATCATGACGTGATAGTTTAGAAAAAGGTACGCCTTTCACAGAGAAAGAGAGAGAGAGAGAGAGAGAGAGAAGAGTATTTGCCTCGGCATGAATGCGTATACGTATTGCAAATGAGAGTCATCCCTTATTCAACTCGAAAACGAAATTCTTGGCAAAATCAATTTCCTTTCTTTTTTCTCCCCTCTTCGTGAGACCGGAAAGAGAGAAGAATGACTGGAAAAATGTCTCTCTGCCTCTTGTGAATTGGGCAATAAAGGCCAGCAACATCGAAGAAGCGAAGGGTAGAGGATTTTTGCTGTTAAAGTGAAAAATGAACCAGTATTTCCGTGTAAATCCTAGAAATGTAGCTTGATCTCAGGATTATCAGCCTCTGATTTCTCTGCTAGCATCCATAATAAATTCCCAGTATTTTGCGTTTTCGAGTTCTATATAGGCCTATTTTTGAAGTAAGGACATTTATTGTCATATAGAGCAATTCTTTTTAGAAACTAATTATTTTCAATTTCTTTGTATGTAAATATTCATTAGTCAAAAAGTAAAAAATTTAAGTACAATTTTGAGGACATCTTTTATCTTACGTAAATTTTTTTTTTTGTATAGTTAAGACGATTTTCTACAGTTTTTAAAAGCGCTACTTAGAATGTAAAAGCTTTTTCTCATATTTCCGGTTCTCCTTCTTTTAACGCTGGCATCTCTTTTAGATGCTATGTTAGTTTTATCACGCAGAAGCTTAATCCAACTTAACCAGTCAGCGTATTCACTTTAATTTGCATTTCAACCTAAGAACACTTATTTTGTGCACCAAGCGAAAATCATTTTAACGGATGCTAAAAAAGAATAATACGATAATATCTACAAAATTGTAAATAATTTTTCATAGAACATTGAATTTAATTCAAACTTATAATTTAATTTTCTGGGACAATTTTAATGCTAATATCGCATTTTAAACCATCTCAAATATCAAAGAATAAACAGTCATCTTGCGGATTCACATCGAACAAATGCGCTGAACATTTTTGAAATTTTTCCAAATTTAAGTACCGGGTGTAATTTGTGTTCAAGACAATTGCGATTCAAATGTAATCCTGCGAGCAAGCCGAATAACCTTCTATAACCACTAACGACCGTGATTTCCTATGGCATTCCGGAAACGATGCAGCTGAGAGAGCACTCAGGAGAAATCTTTGAAAACATTGGTGACCGTGAAAGAGAATTGCAAATCAACGTCAAATGACAATGAAAATCTTCTCTGTTGTATGTATTACATATAGGTGTAGTATGATGTACATTCAGTGATTTCATCTATTTTTCATTACATACATTTCATTACATTTTTGAGAAAAATCTAAAGTTTGAAGATTATATCTTAGATACTTTTTACACTGACAAGCTACAGAGCTTAGGCCGCAAAAGCACGATCTCAGTATTATTTTTAAGGATATATATGTGATAACCTGTAAATAATAATAAAAAAGTATATGTCACAACATTAAAGGTGGCTTGAATTTCACTGCTTGACCAACACATTGGGATTCGATGGAATTTGACTCAAAAGGTCTTGCATCTCTAGGTTTTTTTCTGTTTTGAAAAAAACGACCATTTAGATACCAAAATGAAAAACATTGTTTAGAACATTCCTCAAAAAAACTAAATTTTTTATTATTTTTCTTTTTTAAGGGAGAGGGGAGGGGTTTATTATGTATAGTTTTCTGGAAATAAAACTGAAGTAGTGAATAGTTGGCATAAACTCATTATTTTGTCACCTAAAAAGTGGTTCCATTGATTTTTTTACTTGCTTTCACAGAAATATGAAACCATTTGTTTGTCCGTTTTTTCTTTTCTATTCATTTCAACGTCTATAGCACCCGACTGATGAAAATCCATCCATCATGCCAAACTGATCGCAAACAAATCCAGTTTAACTGTCGCTTTGGAAGCGATAAACTGATATTTGAGATTTAATTTTGTAGCGTTTCATAAAAAAGTAATAGTTGAAGCTGTGAATAAAGTATGAAGCTTATCATAGCTACATTAAAAATAATGCATTACAGGCTTATTTCATAATCTAATATTTTCAATATGAAAAACATAATTTTTCACTATTTCTAGTTTGCAAAGCCATTAGTAAAAATTTTTTATTTGGATACAAAATTAAAAATAAATAAATGGATATAAAATATAGTAAAGTTGTTTCACTTGAAAATTTTCATACTGCTAAGTCAAATTTTACTAAAACCAAAATTAAAGATATAATTATTTATTCAAATTTCTTGCTTTAAGTCTTGGAGTATTTTATAGCATTCAAATGAACCAAGAAGGTAGATAGAATGAAGAGTAAGAAAAGAAATTTATTCTAGTGGCTACAGTGAATTTTAACTAAAGTCACATTGGAAATTGATACTTCGTCTAGATAAAACTCAGACTTTAAGGCCAATTAAATTCACTAAGTTAATTAATTTACTTCTTCAAACATTATATTATATTATTTTAATTAAATTTTTTCGAACAAATTACTATTTTTCAAATTATTATTGGAAAAAAATTTTACATTCTCGTTTGCATTGTCCACTTCTCCCAACGTCTTTTGTACCCAACTTTTGTTCAAAAGTGCTTGCGAATGCTTAAAGAGAGGACATTTAAAGTTTACCACGTAAAACTTTACAGCTTATGAAGACACAAAATGCTCGATTTAACGGTCGGACTTTATTATCTTAGTTTGGCGAGCAGCTTATGTACTTTAAAAATAGAGGAACTCTTAAACAAATCTCTTTAATTTTTGACAGATTTTGCGTTTGATGCGTTTGTTGTTTTTGGAAAAAACAGTTTAAATCTAATTGACTAAAAAAAACGTTAGTTCGTAACTTTTAAGAATGTTTTCCCCTTTCTTGAACAGGTATATCTGGATTTTCTCATTATGTCCGCTTACAAAGCAGAGTACTTATAAGTCTGAATAAATCGACACCTTCTCGTGTCGACTTTCAACGCTGGGGTGCGACGAAGGTCTCTTAAAATTCACATCACTTTTGAAGAAGTTTACTCCCCGGTAATCCGTTCAACGTGGCGTCTGAAATGGGGTTTGCAGTCTGAAAAAAGTTCCTAGCTTGTGTAATATACATACGTCTTTATTACTTGCGTTACGGGCAACGGATTTTTGAGGACAACGATTTATGATCCTGACTTCTCTTTCTCATACCATATGAATATAAACTCGTGAATTAATTGTAATTTACCTTTAATTGTAGACAGGGTTATTGAATTAATGACAATCTGACGCGGGGCGGCGAAGGAACAGCGTATTGTCACTTGAAACTCAACTAAATCCTACTAATTTACATTCATTCTTGGATGTTACTAGGCCTGAGTAGGAAGCTTCACATGATGAATCTGTGAGGCTCTGCACTTGTGGTGATCGCTAGAGAGATTGATCAGCAATCTGGATCAGAGCCGTGTTGCAGAACAAGCGTATTATTTAAACACATAACATGGAAATTCTAGATCAATCTAAAAATCTATACCCCCTTCATCACATTACTTTCTTCCTCACTGAGTGAGTCATGCTACTTCGAAAGAGAAATGACTTAATGGTGTAATAATCATAATCTCGTTTAATCTATTTCAACCGAAATCCGAGTTCAGAAATAAACTATTAATAATCACCAATTTTATTAGGAATGGTAAATAGCTTTCAATTTAACAATTAGAAAACATATTTTAGATTTTGACTAAAGTGAATCCGATAAACTTGAAAAGATCCAAGGTCCCAAAATTATTGTACTAACATAACTTATAATACATGTTCATGTTCAGAATACTTTAGGCATTGAGAATTGGCCCTAATTTTCAATATGGTAATAATTACACTCTAATAGGGGACACCAAGAATATCTAATGCTTATGGGTATTGGGGACCCATAAGAGGGTTTTTAAATGTTTGAATATGACAAATTACGACGAATTCTTATTTTCTGAAATATTCTGAACAGAAAGTAATAATAGTAATACAAGGGCGCAGTCGCATGGAGCACATGGAGGTAGATTATTAGAATAGTGGAATAGTTTTAACCAATTAATTTTCCCTTTGATTTGCTTAATGAAAGACTTATGTTAAGTGAAAAAATCAAGTGAAGAAACTTATTATTATTTTGCAAAATAAAAACAATGACAACATTTAATAATGATGATTTTGAATTTTTTCACTATTTTGAAGCGACATAAAAAATATAAACCTGAATAAGTGTTTGATTAATCAAATGCAACAGAAAACGTCATTTTTTTGATATTTAAGAAAATGGTAAATTTTTCAAAAATTATTTTGTTTTAAACATGACTTTTTATTGCTATACCTTATTAAAAACGCACATGCACAAAATTTGCATTAATTTGTATACTATGCTTTAAAAACTTTTTCATTTGTCAAAATAATGGTACTTTTAACATGTTAGCCTTTCTGCTTCTAAATTTTTACATTAAAGAAAATGTTGCGAAACATTTCTAGAATCTTCTAACCTCTTCTATTGTAATATATGGACCATCATTTTTTATTTAAGGTAGATGTCAAGACAAAAATCAGGTTTATTGGAAAGAAAAGATTTCTATGATGCTAAAAATTCCAATGATACTCTCGTATTATCAGTCATGTCTTATGAAAAAAACATTATTTCTTCTCAAAAGAGTTTAAGACTTTAAAAAAATAATTATTTTAACATTATTTTCGTACTTGAATTTTTTCCTACAACTTCCCTATTTCCCAATTTTTAAAATAAGTAAATAATCTTGAAATATAATTATTTACTTAAAACAATGTTCTCTTTAAAAAGATGTTATAACTATTTCAGCCATGGAAAAATTTATTTTGAAAACAGAGTTGTAGAGAATGTTGTAAGCGAAAAATAAGTCATCAATTATTAATAATATTCAAACTTTTGTTTAACTGGTAACAAGGTATAGTATAAAAAAAGATAAATTGCGAAAAACATTTTTAAAATAAATTTGTTTAAAGTATTAAAATTATGTAATTGAAAATAATGTTTTTGATGTGGCATGACACTAGTAATATTATTTTGATTCATAAATAAATAGAAAAATAATTTTTTTTTAGTCATCTGATTTTTGGAAAGACAACTACCTATAATCACAAATTAAGAAAAAGTTGCCCTTTTTAATGTTAAAGCAATAGGAAATTTCATGGTCTTTGGAGCACGGGTTGATAATAACCGATTGTGCTCAATTTGGAGGATAGCATTTTTTTAGGCATTCGAACAAAACTAGTAAATGAGAGTGAAAAATCTGTTTTTTTTTTTAATAAGGGCCACCCTTTTATACTGCCATAAAACGTAAAAACATAGTTAAGCGACATTTTTTCGAAAAATGATTTTTGTATATCAGTGGAATCATGAGAGTAAGTTGCGCCTGACTATCATGGTTAAAATTATAATTTTTAATCATTTTTAATACAAAATTAAAACTCTGCATGTGCCAAAATTTTCTGTACGTAAAGTCTCAAGTTGTAAATGTGTCGAATCGAGCAACTATGTTCAAGCGAACAAATCCGCAAGCGACATCGCTTAAATTTGGCACGTCTTATGTGGCGTTTGCGGATTTCTCTTGTTGTATCGAAGGCGCTCGATATCTTTCGCTCCATATCTTTCCAGCGAAGCACTCCGCAAGCGACTTTGTGTATTTCTTAGCTGGGATTTGATTCCAGACAAATCCGAAAGTACATTTTTAAAAAGAAGTATTCAAATAATCAATTTTTTCTTGCAAAATCAGAAAGAGCACGTGAGCTTGACCAAAAATGGGTACTTTCATTAATGAAAATGCGTTCCTATATTAAAGTTCTTAGCGAAAATGTTTTTTTTTTAATATCTTCGCTTAACTCAAAGAGCATTTACATAAATTTTTAGTTTCACGAGAATATAAATCTATTAATTTTAATTTTAATTGTTCATAATTAAATTCTACACCATAGAACTCTACACAAAGTTATAAAGTAAATTTTGCGAATCTAAATTAAACTCTATACACAATAACATTCTGCATAAGAAAACCCAACATAATATTATAATTTAATCATTTATATTTTTTAATATGTGCACATAATTAAAATAACTTTTCTAAACCACTACACATTCGTTCACATGCTCTACGCAAATACTCCACACATACTAGTTTTATAATCTATTAACTTATATTGGGTAGAATTTCCTTCTGTAGAATTTTATTATGTAACAATATAACGTGTAGCTTGAAAATGAAGTATTTTTTTAGTAATGATATAATGGTGGCTCTAAATCTTAAAAAATTTTGTTTCATATACAGACATTTTTGATTACAAAAGAATTCTTTTAGATAAAAGTTCATTATAAACTTTCACTAACTTCAAGACAGACAATTTCATTTTTAAACATTTGATCTTTTTTTCTTGCTGGAATTAATTCTTGTATCATTTAGTCGCATATTTTTATATATGTAATTGAAAAGCAGAAAGATTAATTAGATATTGAAATAATTAATTCTTTAATTAATTATTATTAATTTGAATAAAAGAATGATTAATTCTTCTAATAAGTTAAAAAGTAATAATCAGTTTGAGAGTCTTTTTGTCGACCTTACATCTGGGTCATCTGGGTGAACTCAGTAGGGGTAGAGCCTTTCCTTGTTTTCTCGAATTATTGATCGATTCGTGGTTTGACTTTTCGAGTGCTTATTTATTTATATTATTTTTTTGCATTTATATAATTAACTTTTGCATTAATATAATGATTCTTTTAGCGTTTCAATTTTGATTTGATTTTTATGTTTATGCATTTGCAAGTATCATTTACTTTTATACTCAGCATCAGTACCACGTAAAGAAATTTCAAAAGAACTTGGAAAGCTTTCTTTCCTTTTGAGGGTTGCATTTCCTGAAATCGCTTTTCACAAAACTTGTCTGCAACTTGCATTGGAGTTCAGTTCTGTTATTTATACAAAGTTAACACGGGTTGAAATTTGTGACAAGGTGTCATTACGTCTTTGTAATTTTTTCTGTTTACGCTAGATGGAAATTCAGGTCGAGTGCAACAATGAAGTGTTGTCTTATCAGCAAGTATTTTAATTTTAGGTTTGTAAGCGATTCTTTGCTTCAAAAAATGACAATAATTTGGTAGAAAAACTCACATGTATATAAAGTAAACAGCTTAATATACCAACATAATAGTTGTTTTATATTTTCTGAGTTCTGGATTAATTTATTAAAAATTTTGTTTAGTGAACGAACTTTTCAGTTCCAATGGTATTGCAGAATTTATAACCTCTGTATGACAAAGCCTGCCAGAATTTTATTCCTGATTTATAGCCAAGTTGCTAAAACTTTGTGAGTTCGAATTTATTCAGATCTCTATTTTATATACGTTTTGCATTTCCAGTTAATTCAATCTTGAGCTTTCAAATAAAATGTAGAAGATCTCTTTTTAAACATATCTATAAACAAAAAGGTGAACTCAAAATGATCATATTGATCAAAGTATTTAACCGTTAGAAAATGCATAAGGCATATCAAGAATATATATTATGCGGTACAATTTGTTTCGACAACAAGCCCAATTGAAAAACAAAATTATGAAATTGGTTCTGTGGGTGTGTGTTCTAGGTTTCGAGAAGCCATGGCAAACTTTAATTTGGGAAAAGCATACTTCGCCTATATATATGTTCATTGTTATTTAGAAGAAAATGGAATTTATGTTAAAAACGAGGCATTATGTGGCAGTGAGATGGACGTACCTAAAAGGGTTTTATGAAATTTCTCGGCGGTTGTTAGCTACATATATCGATAATACATAATCTAGTTTGATAACATAAACAGTTATAATTAATACAAGTAACACACAAATTTATTTAC